>NW_025947487.1:0-1009 GCF_000764305.2 Hyalella azteca
CTTTACCTTTAGCCATTTTTGAGACCTTCTTGTACTACGGGCAGTTGCAGAATGATCTGGTAGTTGCAAAATACGTTAACTATGGTTACTGATTACATTACTGGAACGTGCTACATGTTTATAGTACATTCTGGTATGTTCTGGTGTGAAATATTAGTCAAAAGTTGTTTTGTACGAAACCTTTTTTACCCGAAGTTAACATGTTGCATTAATTTTTGTTGCATCGAGATTTAATTTCTATTGATGCTATTTTGAATACAATGCGCCTCTATACATAATATAAATCACTTCTCCTGTTCAGTTTGTGTACTTACATACATTAAAATACGATTTTTCAAGTGTACGAATATTTATTTCCCCCCACTGTATATACACGTAGCGGCCTGCGTACCCGTAGAGGCCAGTTTCTCGTCTGTGATCCTGGGTTTTAGCTCGAAAAGCTGTCTGTTATTGGCTGACAGAGTTAGCAACTCTACTATTTTTCATGGTACTGTCCATGGACATGAGACCGCCATGTACATTTTGATGGACATCCTGATGATTTGAATGTGATTTCCTTTGCCGGAAGACGACACTTTCATGACCGCTCATTCAGCTCGTCAGGTAACATGTCAGTCAACTCTTGCACTGAAACTCTATTGTCCCTATAATTTAAAGATTGGCTTGTAATGTACTATGTAATGTAAAGTGATAGCTTTTTCAGTGTCAATTAGGCCGTAGGCCTGTCGCCGATTCTCAACATCACGGATTAACATTCACAGCCTGTTGCGGTTCGAACGCGCAACTCACTGCTTAAATTTTGCTTTTGCTTAACCGCCCGGCCTCTTCACCGATTCTGACCAGAAACTGGCGCACAGAGTTGGGATCGAACCCGCACCTCACTGCCCCAATCTTGGTATTCTGAACTGTAATGACTGGGCCACCCTGTTGCCTGTTTCTCGCGACATAACTCTGGCAGTAGTAATTTAAATTTGGTTGAAGTCGTAATACTGGTAATTAAAAAGCATAC
>NW_025947488.1:0-2881 GCF_000764305.2 Hyalella azteca
AACCATCAACGTATGCGACCTGCTGAATGACATGCTCGGTAAAAGGCTGTTTAGTACTTTATTGTTATCAGAGGAGCTGTTAGGTGATCTGTAAACTAAATGACCCCTATATGAGGAGGCTATCTTTGCCTTTTAGAGTAAGTTCGCACCTCACTGATTCTCTAGCTGATTGATGCTCTGGAGATAATTGCAGACATAAACAATGAACGGATGACATTAAAATATACTACGGGCGAATAATTGAGACATTTATTTTAAAATTACAACCGCTATCTCTAATGAAAACCGCTGCATAGACGAGACACATTGTTGCGCTATCTATTAGAATATAAATGATTTTGTATTATTGGTCGAACGCCGGAAACATTAGGTGTAACCTGTTTAACGTGCATCAACCACTACTTGTTGATAATACGTTGTTTCCGTAGTATTATCTTCCTGTGCTGATCAGAAAAGCATACGAGCTTGGGTTGATTCGTCATAGTCAAACAGTCACTTAATTTTATATCTCGTACAAAAAATTACTGTGTGGAAGGGTTATTTGGCCTAACCAACCGTCCCAGCTGCTGGAACGCCCATTTCTTCCAGTCGTAAACATAATTGGCAAATGGTAACATCGATTCAACCATATCCCAAGTTCTTTTAACGCGGGAATTAACAGCTTTGGGAGTAGTTTCATCAGAGCCACTTGGAACGTTTAGCATTCCATGTGAACTGCGGATTGTAACTGCTGATGCTATTTCACCTGATGCAATGGTTGGGACCGTCGTACCCTCGAAATTGACAGATCTCAAAGATCGCAGTTTCTCGTCACCCTGTTTCTCCTCCGACGACACGATCTTTGGATCGATATTGACAGGCTCGACGGTTTCCCGGGTTCCCCTTTCCACCGTCGAGAGTTCTATCGGGGAGGCGCGTCCCAGGGCCGAGCATAGCGCTGCAGCGACCAAGAGCAAGAGTGTGTGCATCTGCGAGACAAAATAATTTCTTAAAATTTTGTAGCGGCTACAAAGTTTGGTGGGAACGTGGTAGCACTTCTCTCCAAAAAGTACATGGTTGACGCAATTCCTAGCAGCCACAGATTCAAATAATTTCCCAATCAAGCTAATTGTTTTTATAGATTTAAAAGTTGTTTTATGATAGAAACGGAACACCTGGCACTTTCATCTGCAAAGAAAAAAATAACTATTGGATGCCATCAGTCGAATTTAATAGTGAAAATAGTGATTCAAGTAATCGCTCTGCCTACGTCCCTAATATAGAACGAAACTACATCACTCTGGTTTCGTGTCTTAGTATTTTATGCACTAAAACACAGAATTTTTTACAACAGTTTGCCACATGAGCCAAGATGTTTGAACACACGATGATACAAAATCCATTCATTTCAAATTGAAAATAAAGATGGGCAAATGTTGGTGGTTCAGTCCTATCAATTAGCAGCCAAATCATTCAAAGCAAGCAAATTCGAGTGAGTTCGGATTGTACGTATGTATCCGACAAAACCCAGACTATAGTTATTGTTATGGGATGAAGGATCGGTTTGTCTGCCATTTGAAAGTAAATAACTATGAATCAAAATTGTCTCACTTTCGTAGAGTAGCTGAGGAGATGAGGCTCGTGTTGATGCAGGAGTACAATTAAGTGATGTATGGGAGGCGGCGGTTCTGTTATATAGCCCAATAATTGTGCTTAATTCGTAAACTTGTCACGCGTTGCAGTCCGCGTCTTCCTGCAATGAGGCGAGCAATGAATATCATCAGGCTGACATAGAATATGATCTGTAACTTATTCTTCTCTCGATATGTTGAATATGCGTACCAGGCACAGTCTACCGCGCTCTTAATCAGTAATACCGTGGTAAGTTTTCTCTGGGGTGGCTTGATCTTTCGGACTCAATTTCTGGCAGTCATGCAGGAATTGAAAGTTACTTTCGACTTGCCTGAAGATGGAGAGTTACATTATTTTATTATTAATAGAATTGATATACTCCATCATAATAATTATGAACTCACGAGCTCTGAATCGCCACAATTGAGCACTGTACCACATGCCTGCAGTAAAATACGCACCAGTAAATTTTTCAAGAATGTCCACTTAGAGCCGTGCCGGGAAATTTCCGATCCTCCCATAAGCCTATCTTAATTATTACATCCTGGACACGATTCTTGGAATTATCAGAAGAATAGCCGGCAGTGCATATGTTAGTGCAGTAAGCAAGCGCCCTCCACGGATGCGTCATATGTCACGTTTGTGAGGCTGATCGTAATCGTATTTCAATTGTGTAATATGATTGATCGAGTACATTGACAATCACTAAACGAACTTCCCATAAACGTGTTTCCAAGTACGGAATAAAATTCCTTGTCTGGTTAAGCAATGATAGATTTTAGTGTTTGGTCAGAATAACAGGCTGTGGCTGCTACTTCACATGACGTTACGATTAGGACGACTCGGCACAGGATTTCACCTCCACATATGCTATAGGAGGTTCAATAATTAAATACTTAGTTCGATTCATGGGCTTGATAGGAGGAACAGATAAGTTGCAGACATTGAGGATATCAGCACAAAAACATGAATGAATAGTTATTTTAGATACGCTGGCGTGGTTACAGCAAATGTGTATATAATAAAGAAAAAAATGGCCGTAGGGCTAGTACCTAATTCACTAAGAACACTGAACAGGTAATTCTAACATGGCAACTATATATAAGGCAGTTAAAGCGAAAGGATTGCTGACACTGCAGGTCAGTGTCACAGACGAAGGCATCGAACATTGGCCGGCCAGGATATAATGCGTTCGTAATCTGCAACTCTAGCAGATGTTGCCTAAATGAAATTTGCCATACATGTTTGATATAAAAAGTTAATGAACTGC
>NW_025947489.1:0-421 GCF_000764305.2 Hyalella azteca
TGGCCAGACCCCAGGACTTGACCAGACCCTAGGACTTGGCCAGACCCCAGGACTTGGCCAGACCCCGGGGCTTGGACAGACCTTAGGACTCGGACAGAACCCAAGACTTGACCAGACCCCAGGACTTGGCCAGACCCCGGGGCTTGGCCAGACCTCAGGACTTGGCCAGTCCCCAGGACTTGGCCAGACCCCGGGGCTTGGACAGACCCCAGGACTTAGACAGAACCCAAGACTTGACCAGACCCCAGGACTTGGCAAGACCTCAGGACTTGGCCAGACCCCAGGACTTGGCCAGACCCCAGGACTTGGTCAGACCCCATGACTTTGCCAGACCCCAGGACTTGGCCAGACCCCTGGACTTGGCCAGACCCCAGGACTTGGTCAGACCCCAGGACTTGGCCAGACCCCAGGACTTGGCCAG
>NW_025947490.1:0-1592 GCF_000764305.2 Hyalella azteca
GGCTCAGGCTCAACACCGACAAAAATAGCAATCGAAAGTCGAGAAAAATGGCCAAAGAAAATCCCTTTATTGGTGCATGTTATATCTGCCCTCAGCCCAGCCATCATTTGTCTGTGTTGGCTTAAAGCCTTATTCGCGTTAGGCCTTAGAGCGCTCGTTTCTCAATTTTATAAGAACAGGGACAACTGAAAAAACATAATTCCAAAGTAGCGATTTTTTCAGGGAATTGTTCAAATTACTTATTACTTAATTTTTGCGTTTTTATTACATCTCAAATATGTACTTTAAAACTCATGATGGTAAAAAAACTCGCAATTGATGCTGCGTATGAAAATAATAGCCACAAGCACGTACGACGAATCCTGATTCATTATATCAACTGACTTGTTTTTCGTAGTATCCACTATGGCGGCCGGTGTATTTGGAATTCAAATTCCAAACAGACTGGAATTCGTTCTGACAGTACAGCCACACGCAAAGTTTTCATTCGAACAAGACTTCAGAACCCAGACGAACAATAGCTCATTATTACACTATGATATAAAAAAACACTATTTTTGGCATGTTTATTAACAAATACCACAGGTACGTTTATAACAATTAAGGTTATAAGTTATTTAGGTTTAGTTATTAGTTATTAAGGTTTTAGTTATTAAGGTTATAACCATGATTTATGGCATCAAGATATTTCTAGTTAGCCATTTATGGCATTAGGTTATTTCTAGTTGGCATAACTTAGGTCAATGGCAAACACCTGGAGGCAACGTAAAAAAAAAATTCAGCGCTCTTTGATCGAAAGCCACTCCCTTGTGAGTGCAGCTGCAGTCGAAGCAAGAAAACCGTCGCCATTAGATTCTAATTAGATTCGTCATTAGATTCTAATGAAGAGGCATCACTTTTTAAACTTTAGAAATAAAATTTAACCGAACAATCCTTGTGTTCACTAGTTTACGAATTGCACAGTGAAAGTCCATATCGAAAATAAGTTTTCTGAACACTTAAACGGCTACAGAAAAGAGCAACCGACGCAGCAAGATCTTAACCAACATACAAAGTTTCCTTTAAAAACGGAAAGTGAACACGCAAGTTAAAGTCAAGATGGAAATTATTAAGAAAAACGAAGGTTTTGCGCGCCAACAACACTGCTGGTTATGAGAACAAGTAAAAAGTATACAGCAAAGACGAATGCGATTAAGACTAAGACATGCCGATATTGATCACCGGTTCCAATAATACATCAATTTGATACACAATACAGGATGAGTGAAATCAAAATTAACAAATTTAATTTTTTTCCTAACAGCAAACGAAAATAAGACAGACCATGAAGATTGAATGAAACCATAACTTATCAATGACGAGGTAACTTTCCCACCTGTATTAAACTTCAGCCTTTGATTTATGTCTAACCCAAGTCAGCAGCATGGTATTTGCCGCCACAGTTGCATCATATGGTGGAGGACAACATTCATGATTCGGTTACATTAAGTGCTGCAACTTAACATTCGTGCTTTGGTTGATTTAAGTGCTGCAGCATGACATATTCGTGCTTTGGTTGATTTAAGTGCTGCAGCATAACATTTCTGCGTTGG
>NW_025947491.1:0-302 GCF_000764305.2 Hyalella azteca
AAGAGCCTAATTCGCCGAATCGAGAAAAATAATAAGAAAATTGTCAATAAGAAATACTCTCTGGTCTTCAACGAAACCTGCATATATATATATATTAGTATCAGAAGGCAGAATAAGCTTGTTTCAACACGGTTGGTTAATGACCAAGAATTCGTCAAATTAAATTTTCAGGGTCGAACAATATTCTTCAGATGAACAAGAACAAATTCTTGCGGTGGCCCGACATAATCCGACCGACGATAGCTGAAGCCCTTTTCTGCGGATTGGACTCCATCTATCATCTCATAACTACCTGATTTTCT
>NW_025947492.1:0-288 GCF_000764305.2 Hyalella azteca
ATCCAAATGGTATACCCGCGGATAAACATTCACTTCCATTTCCCGTTCTTAAACTAATACATTCATATACTTCACTACTATTTGAGCAGTTTTGATTAATTCCTAAAATCTAAATGAAACTTTTCAACTCATCATTGGCTCAAAGAGTACAGACAGTTGGCTGATGATAGTTCCTGGATGATTCTAGACAGACTATAACTGGACACATTACGGTCTAGTGAAGTCAATCTTCTCGGTTATTTAGCTACTGCCGTCTTCTTTATTCAGAAGCAAGTTTTTGTAGCGACT
>NW_025947493.1:0-378 GCF_000764305.2 Hyalella azteca
GTTTATAACTGAATATTGTTACGGCATGCATTGGAAAGTCTCCAAGCATTTACAGCTGCTCAGGCACTAACTATGGTGATGGCTCCAGAAAAGGGGCTCCCACCATTTTTTGGAATGAATTAGAATCCGTTATGCTGCTAACTGTTGGTGAATAGAGATGCGACGTAAAAAAACACTCATGTTTTTTTTAATAAAAAACCATTTTTTAAATAAAAAACATCAACCTAAAAAACATGTTTTTTATTGTTTTTTTTTTAGAAAAACATAAATAAATGCAAATAAGTCCATAATCACTTTACCTGAGGGCCACAGGATGATAGGTGACAGGTCTATGCTGTATCTTAAAATTCCTAATATCATTGAATGACAGCGAAGTCA
>NW_025947494.1:0-12091 GCF_000764305.2 Hyalella azteca
TAATTATAATGGAAATAATAATAATATTAATGATATTAATATTCATAAACTAGTTAAATTAATTTGTAATTCATTATTTCACCCCCTTCTTCTGAAATTATAGGAGTTTTCACTGTGCTTCATCTGTCAGTACATACTGTGGTCACTAACCTCAAAAATGGATGTTTTCAGAGCCCTGAGTGTTATAATGTTCCCCTCAGCTCGTGCATAAATAATACTTCAATGAATTGTAAATCTATTCATGAACTCTTGCTGAGAATTTTGCTTGTAACTTTCTCCAGCATTCAGAATTTATTCATTTAATTTAGAATTCCTCTCAAAACCCCATACTTAATTCAAGGGTCACTGCAGTCAGAGATCAAATACGTTTTCCTTGACAGGAAAATGATGCAGAAACAACAAACGAGCTTGGCGCAGGATAACATATTGCTGCAAAGGTTTATACTGTAACTGATGGCAACAGAACTTGTGTAATTTATCGTTTAGGGTTTTGAATCACTAATGATTTGACCTCGCCTCTGACTGGGATTTAGCCGTCATTGTTTCGTGGTCCACCACAGAGAAGAACTCCGAAATTATGTAGAGCCCGAAGTTATTTCAAGATGATAAGAACCAAGGAAACGCACTGCACAAGTTCACATTTTTGCATTTGAAGTTTGTTTATTTTCATGTTCTACATTTATTATTTTTATTTATCCTCTATTCGCAATCATCGGTAAAATATGTCTGGGATCACTGAGAGCTTGTTTTCTTACTTATTCAATAGTCCTCAACAATATTTCGCTAATGGTGGCATAGTTTGTGCTCTATAAATCCTAAATAAAGTAATCCCTTATAACTCACGGTTCCATTATGCTATCTCTCCATGCGAAACAGCTATAAAATAAAAATCTATATGTAATAGTAATTTTGGCGCTTCTCTAACAAATAATTCATTTATTTATTAGCGATTCATTTATAGTGACTTCACTTCTCATTAAATCACGGTGTTAAATGAATCAGTACCCTGAGAACAACAGAATTATACCGTAACCCTGAGCATGCCCTCTTCCATCGACCCTAAATGTCAGAATTGACTAGCCATCAAGCATCGCGCAAGAAGCTAACAATTAGCGTGTCGGGCGTTCCCCTCATCATCAGCCAAAAATCAGCGTAATCCGACAAGTGCTAATTCAAAACATTAGATCATATTACGGTGAGAGAATGAAGAGCCGCAGTATTTTACGTATAAAATCTGTAAGGATTATACGTTTTTCCCATAAGGGATTTAGTTAGGTATAACTCATCAATTTAATAATTTACCATTTCTATTTTTTAGTACTCCAACCCATCTACCCTTGTCAAAAATCACGGCTGTGGCACCGGTGATTCGTCGAAGGCTAAAAGGATCATCATATCTTTATAAGGGAAAACGTTTCGGAAGAGTCCAACTTCATTTTCAGTTCTACAATCCCAGCAAGTTAATAAATTAATTTATAATTACAGTGTGAGTGGGAATTTTTTATTTTACATTATTAGCTGATTGTATTTACTTTCTAGGATTGCCGAATTGACATAGCTGGACTCCGAAACGTTTTCCTTTAGGGAAACTGAGAGATATTGTGGATATATGTGCCAAATCTTTGTTTTTAAACTCCATTTTAATTTGCGATTTAAGCAATCTAATAATCTTGTAACCGTCAAGCCACACAAAATCATCCGACTAAATACTAAAATGATAAAAGATGTGTATGATGAAGAGGTCGCCGGCCGATAACGATCTAATAACACTTGTGATGACATAGATATCCGAGTTTCTTATATAATATACTATATTATCATAAAATTCCCGATCTTCCCGAAGACAACTATTCTCTCTGAGCATCCCATGCCACAATGAAAAGAGTTAATTTACAATAATGTTCATACCAGGACGAGAAATCATCTATCAAGTAATATAGTCTAAAATGTTTGGTTGCACTTGCAGAGAAATGAGAGGGTCATTGTCCAATTAATGATTCCCTTTTCGCTTTTGTGCGAGTCGTCCTGGCCCAGTTTGATCAGGCTATCAGTGCAATGCATCCCTCTGTGGCTCGTGCTGTGGGTGAAAAAGTGTGTCACTATTTATACTATGTGTTATCCGAAAATTTTTACTACCCTGAATAATGTTGTTACACAAATAGTTGCGTAGTTTTTTCCATTTAATTATTACGCTTGCCGAAATTGCCCCCAATATTAGTATTGTGTCATTTTGCATGATGAGTTCGCTAGGATAAAAAATTCTACGTACGCACTTGAATAACCCCGGGATTTTCTAAAAACGAAACTTATGAATTGCCTCTTCGTATTATCTTTTTGCATTTTCAATTAAAATCATCACATCAAATTATTTCATCATCGCTCATTTCTAAGAAAATTCTCTGCATAGGTGTACAGCATAGGAAAAAACGACAGTTTATAATAACATATGGGGAGGTATTGTAGAGAATATGTATTAAATTGCCGATAATGTGACTGAGATACGGACTTCATCGAAGCGGCTAAGCGTGAAATTGACAAATCAATGAATGGGGTATACGGGTATATTAGTCGGTTAGAGCGACTTCTCAACACCAAACGCGATGTCAGGGATATTTGAAGCAAATGATTTCCAATAAGTCTAAATCATCATTTTCTGATTTGTTATATATAATGTGTCAAATTCCAAGACGATAAAATTAAATTCCACAAAAATTATATATTCCAAAATCGATTACTCCGTATGGGTAAATAGAGAAAATTTTTGCTCATAATATTTCTATATCGATATTTCGGGATTTTTTGTAAATTTTGTAGCATCGTTGTAATTAAAGTTAGTAAGCAAATAAAAAAAAACAAGAAATCAATTATCTAATGCAATGTAACATTTTATGATATATATACTTGTTATATAAAATACTCGATTCAAACTGTCTTCACGATCCTATTAAATATTGACGTAACTTGGAATGAATGCTTGTGGGTCTAAATCGTTCAATTCCAGGATGCGGGCTCGTAATAATTGTGATAATCGCTAATTCAAACCTGGGTGAAATCCACTCTGAGTGAGTCTACTGATTTGTGTTTTTTTCAAAGACTGATTTAAAAATAAAATTGGTCATTACAGCGCAAGTATGTAAAAAAATTCAGTTTTTTCTCAAAACTTCTGAGGAAATGAAATTTTAGCACTTTGAAATTTTTACAAAGCTTTGAGGCTCCTGGAAATTGCCAGGCTTGTATAGCTGGTTGCTTTTAACTATGAAGCTAAATTATGTAGAATTAAAACTCTCATGTTGACATAACATGTTAAATTAACACCGAAGCTGAAATTAATGTAGAACATAAAATTTAATTGTGGCTAAAATTGAATAGTAACATTGAAAAAAATTGCAAAATTTGCTTTCCCAGCGATGATGACATAAATTGCTTATCAGCGCCTACGAGTGTAGACAAAATTTCAAATCTCTCTAACCCTATCGAAATTCGAAGACCTGTCAGCCGCTGGCACACGGACGCCCCAAGTTCTTATGGCCGGGTAAATTAGAAGCTCTATGTCCGCATTAGGTTCCGGTTGCCGTAGCGAAATAAGCGCCGAAATGGAATCTTGTGAAATTACTCGTCGAGCTTGGGGCGATCGTGGGGCGCGCGTATTTGGTACCTGATACGTTCGGGACAGACACGGCCGAATATGAGAAATGCTTAAAAAAATGCCCCCTCCCTTCCCCCCCTTATGGGGGGAAGGGAGGGGGCATTTCAATCTCTGAACGTTATATATATATGCAGTCTATAATCTATAGCTGGTAAATAGAAGCAAAACACCCTACGTGGCCGACTTGCTCCTGATTCACCCCTAAGCCGAATATAGTTCCTCTAAAACGACCTTAATCGGCACGAAATTTTTGACAGGGAAATATATTTTTTTACATAAATTCGATCTCTGTTGGTCATTTCCTAAATTTTATGTCATTGTGATATGCCCTAACTGACCATAGGGAAAGATATGGAACCAAGTGACATATTCATATAAATTTTGAATGTTTTTTTTTTTTGTAACTCAAAACAGCATGGGTTCTTTTTAGAGGCTTGCATAATATATGTTATGCAAAAGAAAGGAAAAAATGTACCATTACGTGTGAACTTCTTTCCAGAAATGAATTTTCTTATGTACCATTTTAAAATCTGACGATTCACACCATCGAAACTCAATAATTCCATCATAACTCTATTATGGCATTAAAACTCTATAATCACCAAAATAACTGACTGCACCATTGAACAAAATTATTGTACACGCGTTTCAAATTATCCCATTGCCCATAAAAATTGATAAGACATCTATCTATATTCTTCGAAATTTCTGCATAGCGCTGCGCTCCTTTGATGCAAAGCACGAACAAAAAATTCGTCCTAATATTTTTCTCAACGAATATTTCCTTCTTAGCCTGATAACGACTGATGTATCGTCCGTAAAGTTTCCTTCTGATTTAGTGAATTCGAAAGAACAAGTTCGTATTCATTCATATCGAATCTCACGTAGAAATAAATACGAGTAAAAAAAACATTAAATTATGGTTATTTTTTGAAAGAAAAAATACCAATTTTTTTTTTGTGATCATTATCATGAATTAATTTAATTAGAATTGTAAGATGATGTTAAAAGGCACACGCTAGAATAACTTTGACTGATGTGAGTCTGTTATTAACTATTCCAGCAAGGACAGAATTAAAAACCTCCATTGCTATGAATGCCGTATTTAAACTAGTATCCAATTTCGACACAAATTAGGCTCCAATTTTTAAAACTTTTCTCCCGGAAAAAAATTGAAGACATTCTGTGTTTATTGCTGGGATTTTGAAATTTTATCAGTGGCTTGTAGGCAGGTTGGGTGAATTTGCCTCGGCGCTGTGTGGAAATATCGATGGATGGATCACAAGAGACTGGGGCAATCTCTTCGGTTGATGGATGGATACTCCAAGAAAAACTTGGCAACACATACTTGGATGCATAATCCAAGTCCTACTACTACAGTATGTAGCATGAGCAGCACTATTTAGGCAACACAAGAGAGAGATAGAGGGGAGATTAATGTTAAGTGTCTATGCATGCTGCCTTTTTAGTTTTATAAAACGGTTTGGAAGAGAAGGGATTTCTTTCTTAAACTATAGTTGAATTCCTGTTAATAAAATCTGAACAATACTCTTTAATGTAATGAGTCGCAAAACAATATGCGTTGGATATTACACACATACATATAAATATTACTTGGGACACTAAAATATGTTATATTACTTGAAAAACTTTACATACATTTCAAAACATACATACATTTACATACACACATTATATACATTTCTAGGATTTTTCATGTCTTTACGGAAATTACCTATTTTGACAGGTAATTAAACAGCATAATTACACTGGAATGACGCAGGACTATGACAACGTGAATAAAATCAAAACGACAATTAACTTGATTAATTGGTTTGATACTCAATAAGCTGCTTCATTCTAAAGTGAATTGACATCATGGTTCAGTATTCGAGTACTTCGTCAGTAATCGCTGGTTAAAATTTGTCTCCGAAGAACATTTTAAAAATTACACCGAATTAATTTTATCTATAAATTTCATAGTCATAAATTCTGAAAGTTCGTACCTGTAGATAGACGTACATTAAAAGCTACCTGGAAAATTTGAAATTTTTTTGGAAGCCAATACAAAGCAACTAAATTGAAATTATAACTATTTGTATACCTCAGACAAAAATTATGATTTGGTATTTTAAAGTATCATGATAGTTAGCTTACTTCCAATAAATATTTACTGTCTATATTCATCCTTACGTCAGATCTCAAACTAATTGTTAAATCAAAGTCTCAGTCAAAATCTTAAACTCATTTTACACACAAATTGATCAAGTAAACTTCGCCTCCAAGCAGCTAGCGTATCGTAGTTTCTACATCACAGGCGTCCCGGGCAGCCGTTGATTGCTCCAAATATTTTTATTGTTGCCTCCACTGAGCTGATTGGTTGGATGTCAGTTGTATTAAATTAGCCGCTCATAAAATGTTTATGATAGCAGCATAGCTTAATTGAACTTTACGTCAATACACGTAACCGAACTTCACATCAGTACGAGCAAAGGCGCTTGTTCTCAGAAGATGAAAATAGATTGATCATTGTGATTTATATTCTTCGATCACGTTTGAGTCCAATTTAGATTGAAATCAGCTGTTAATGAGTATCTTAATGTGGTATATTTGGCTGCTCGAGTTATATATTTGACCTGTTATCCGAACACATAGGACTTTTGCAGTTGATTTGATGGTGTACCTTATGCGTGATAATCGTCGTGTCATCGAGAGCACTACGAAACATCTTGACTGAGAATTTCATTTCATTATTTATTTGTTGTTAACCAAATTTCAAAAGGAATTACATTGAACAAATCGAGAAACACTGGAAGACGGCCTTCACTAAACTCAAGTTTGTCAGTTCTGTAATATGCGATTACTGCAGCACTTCAGGTTCAGCGGTATGATTCTTTCTTTCTTTAGGTTCAGCGGTAATGGAAGCGGTATGATTCCGCGGCTGATGTAGTCAAATTCGGAGTAGTTTTGATTGCGGAAGATACTGATAGAGAGGAAAGTGTGGGCTTTATTTTTACCTTTAATCTTGTATTATTATCTTCAAACTTTGAATGAATACTATTTTTTCCAAACAACGAATTTTTCTTCGAATCATTTACTTGAAACCGCGATTAAAATTACGCAAAATACTCTAACACTTAACCGACAACCCTTATTTAAAAAAATGTATTTGTTATCTCCACCATAAATCTTATGAGTTCGGAAGACAACTCTTCAAATCTCAAAAAACCATTAACAAAAAGAACAAAACTACATTTTCCTGCGTTGTTTTAGTTTGTCATTAATGACAAACTAAATTTGTCATTAATGACAAACATAACATAATAATTATAATTAACATAATAATGACATTCAGTTTGTCATTAATGACAAACTGAATGTCATTATATAAATGTGAAAGGTTTTCAAGCCTGTCAAAATCCGTGCGTTACAGGAATAATTTCATTTCCATTGCCCAGCAGTGGCTACATTGAGCGACCATATATATGGCACTGGTAAAGATGCTGGAAAATATTGTGGGCGGCGGATGTCATTAAATTGTTCTGGGCGTAGAATTGCCTAGCTGTTCTATTCCTGCCTTGCTGGAGAACCTAACGAGGTTCTGATTTATTTTTTATATGTGCATTTTTGGTTACGTGAAACATCAGAACATTTGCATAGTAACTTGATTCATGGTTGATTACGCCGTTCAATCATTTGCTCGAATTAAGGTATGTGAACAATATATTTTCAATAATTTACTAATTCCACTCCTATTTTGTCGACATAAATTATGCCCCTTGGAATTGTCCAGTTAATATAATATTTTGCGCCTATGTGACCTTTCATATTATGTACTATGAAGTGAATTTATATGATGTTCATACTAAGCGCAAATGAGCCACGGCAAAAACATTTTCAAGCAAATAACAAGTTGAATAATCATAAGATGTTCTCCATGGAAGTTGGAACGCTTATTGCGTCTCTTGTCTTGTTTTGAGTTTAATGAAGGCTACCAAACATTTCACGCAAAAGGAATATTTACCTATTAATGAAGGAACTTTAGTGTAATTTCATATGTTGTTTTTAATTTATTCATCGTCTATTGGAAATACAATTCTGGCATTGCAGCTGTGATTATGATCAGTACGTATAATTACTTGAGTCTTCTATGGTCCCTTTTATATAGCGTGAGATATATTACATTTTTAAATAGCCCAAGATGAGGACAAAAATTTTTTTGAGTGGAGAGACTATACATGTAATGCGATCTTTTTTTCAATTTCATATAAAAGTTGATGTTTCGTTTGGCTTTCCTAGCGGTTGAAATTATTATCTACGGCAATTAGGGTTTTTAAATTACAGATGACTCTGTGATATTAATTTTTCGGTAGTGATGAAGATTTGTTGAATACAAAATATCAACGGAAAAAGTCGAAGCATGTTTGATCTCGGTCATTTTCAATTTTTATCATAAACTAGAAGCTATAAACGCGAATACAGAGTTCCTTGGGAGAAAAATCGTCGCTCGGACCATGTAGAATTTGAATGAAAATCAATCGCTTCTTGTCATGAACAATCCAAACGAATAAAATGCGTATTTACCACCAGAGACAAGTTTGAAATCGGTAGTACAAAAAAATTTCACACATCGATACGAAATAGACAAATTTTCAATGGCTAAGTCGTTTGGGTGCCAGAAGAAAAAATATAATTCCTAACAAATAATACAAGTGTTTTAGAAATAGACGAGAACGATTATTGGCGTCGTCGAGCTTGTTCTGTTTGTCCGTTTGGTATATATAGCGGATCGGTTGGTTCGAAACCGCTACAATTTATGAACCTAGAACTGGGATTTTGACCCGAATTTGCCGAGGATAATGTTAAAGTATGGAGGTTACACCTGTAGAATGAACGAACGGCTATAATACTAATTGCATAATACATATCGAGATGAATAAATGAATTACATTATACAATTAAAATTAGATCAATATAACAGAAGCTATTTAATGTCATACCCCAAACATTGTCGAACCAGGCTGTTATGATACTACGGATAACTGAATCGACGAAGAAACAAAATGTCAATCCATAAGTAGCTCGGATGGTTTGCGAAAAGGATAAATATTCTAGAAAATCAATAAAACTGATAACAAAGATAAATAGTGTCCCTACAGGTAATTCAGGAGCTGGATATTATTGGTGCAGCAATCGGGTCCGGCAATCCATGATTAGATGGCAAGATAAGATCAAGGAATAGACTGAGATTTTAGGCTGTATCGTAGGCGAAGAATTATTTTTTATATAATTAAGCTGCCTCGTCTACGTTCTGAGATCTTTAGTCAACTTGAATTAAGTTTTCGCAGAAGTTGATTCCATTACGCAAAGTGTAACGGAGCTTCCATGAAATAGGACAGCTTCATTAACCTAAAACTTGTCCGGCAAACTCCCTAACGAGCGGAAGGGCCCAAACTTTCGAGACGACACGTCACGCATAAAGTTGCTGCCTATTCACTTCATTGAGTTTGAAGTATGATTCTAGGTGTCCCGGCTAAATTATTACAAGAATAGTTACAAGGTCTATAGTTATTAAATGTACAACACGGTAGATCATCAGTTGAATTCTGACAGATAAAATAAAAAAATAGTAGTAAGGCGGCATTATACAAGGATTTGTAAATTTATTTACGGCTAGTGGTTTCTTTTATAGACGTACACTTTAGAAAGACTCTTACTTTATACTTCATACTCAAGTTTTATGAGCTCGTCATTAATGATTACAGATACTGACAATATACAGTAGCTCCTAAACAAACGGTTGATATATGTGAGGTTGTTCACATTTTACCCACAACTTATAGTTCTGATAGAGGTAGACGCTCGCTGACTTACTGAATACAGCTGAAAGTCACTAGCGTAAATTGGAATTTTTGGGTAATCTTTTCTTTTACGTAAATTAAATTATTCCAATACAATCCAAAATTTTTCATTGAATGAATTCACATTCTACTTATTTCATATTTATCATCATTAACTTATATTTTTTTGGATAGATTGCCAGGCAATAAGTGATCAGGCGAGTGGTTATTATAAGTATTTCACCGCCTCGACCAAGAACTGGCTTCTTTTATTTTCAGATTTTGACGCAGTGCGTTGTCGGTCAACGGAACATGTTCATTGTTCTGATCCGATGCTGTTCATCCCACACAGAAATGTCTGCAGTTTTCTTTTTTCATTACATGCTGAGAGTGAAACGTTTTACGTTGCAAAATATTCGCAACTCAAAACCAATTCGCAATCACTTATTTTGCGTTGTTATTTTGAGTTTATTTGTTATTGACAGTGACTCCACTTGTCCTAACGAAAGAAACATCCAAACAGTGGGTGCAAAAATTTTCATAGTTGAAAACATCGTACTTCCATTGAACACATGAGTTGGAGAAAATGGATTAAATACCAAAAAGAAAGAAATTATTCAAAATTCACTTGCCTTTGCCATTGTACGTGGAAAATGTTCTTCGCATGCAAAATTGAACGTCCCGGAGGACGGCTTTAGAGAATTATTATTACTATTATTTTATATATTAAAAGTCGAATAACCTATACAAGTATGTTTCATCTTTAACTAATTTAAAATTTTTTGGGCAACCGAACGGTCTTGATATGCAACCTGCGAAGATACCCTCATTAAATCGAACAACGTAAAAGTTGGAGAAGCTTAAACGATAAAGTTTCGTAATTGCCTGCATGCTGAGTCTGGTTTCGGAGCATCGGTGCACAAAGAAACGATTTTAATGTCGCAATTATATCTACAATTTATTTTACTCGATATTAAACTTATAACGACGCCAAGGATTTTCGACCGTAGTTAATTTGCATATGGCAGACACATAGAAAAATTTTCATCTGATTTTCAGTAACAATGTATGAAATTTATTGAAATTCAATTTTTTCATCACATTTAGGAGAATGTCTTATTAGCGCATTTTCTCATTTACGGAAAAAATGCACTATTGTGCTCGCCATGTCCGTCTGTCTGTCTGTCCGTCCGTCCGTGACCTCAAGTTTTCTTCGTCGACGAGAAAATGTGCTCTCTGTCACTCACTGCAGTGAGTACTGAGTTATATTTTTTTTTTACTTTGCATCCTATACATTGACAAGAAAATATTTGTTTACATCCTGTCCTGTGCCTGGTCAAGGAAATATTTTTTACCCTGCATTATTTACATGACCATGAAAAATTTTATACTTTTCTCTTTTAAATAGCAGAGAAAATATTTTTTCACTTTGTATCATATGAATTACCAAGAAAATATATTTTTCACTTCGTCTCATATGCATGAGGAGATAGTTATAAAGAATATACTGCCTGGCACTAGCATACCCTGAGAAATATTCTTGGATAGAAATTCATTAATGAACTTCGCATTAATTGAACACATTTTATATTCTCTTGGATCAGGGTTTATTAGGAATTTTTTTAATGATACCTCAAGCTGCTTCTACCGACCCGGCTAAAGTATTATTTATACAATATTTAATTGAAGTAACCTGTAATTAGCTTGAGCCTTCATTCTGTCAAGTTCACACTAATTCACGGAACAAACAAGGTGTCTGTTCTGAAAGAACTCTATTAATTAATAAATTCATCAGTTCCTTGACTGAATTCCCGAATAATTTACGAGTTATTTAAAATCATAGTTCCCCTGAAAAATCGATTTATCTTATCGTACTAAAGGCCAATTTCATATCATGAAATTGATATCATGATAATTTTTCTTTTCATCAGACCATCTGCTCTCTGTCATCTTATTTGTGAACTTTTATACATCAGTTATTGTATTGTTCCAGTCATGATTCATCCAGTCACATTATGATCATGGTTCGAGTCATGATTCATCCAGTCACATTATGATCATGGTTCGAGTCATGATTCATCCAGTCAGATTATGATCATGGTTCGAGTCATGATTCATCCAGTCACATTATGATCATGGTTCGAGTCATGATTCATCCAGTCATATTATGATCATGGTTCGAGTCATGATTCATCCAGTCACATTATGATCATGGTTCCAGTCATGATTCATCCAGTCACATTATGATCATGGTTCGAGTCATGATTCCTCCAGTCACATTATGATCATGGCTCGAGTCATGATTCCTCCAGTCACATTATGATCATGGATCGAGTCGATTCTTCCAGTCATATTATGATCATGGCTCGAGTCATGATTTCTCCAGTCACATTATGATCATGGTTCGAGTCATGATTCCTCCAGTCACATTATGATCATGGCTCGAGTCATGATTCCTCCAGTCACATTATGATCATGGCTCGAGTCATGATTCCTCCAGTCACATTATGATCATGGCTCGAGTCATGATTCCTCCAGTCACATTATGATCATGGATCGAGTCGATTCTTCCAGTCACATTATGATCATGGCTCGAGTCATGATT
>NW_025947494.1:12727-17609 GCF_000764305.2 Hyalella azteca
CTGCACAGGTGCTTGCCCAGTAGGGGGCGCCGGTCCCTGCACAGGTGCTTGCCCAGTAGGGGGCGCCGGTCTCTGCACAGGTGCTTGCCCAGTAGGGGGCGTCGGTCCCTGCCTGCACATGTGCTTGCCCAGTAGGGGGCGCCGGTCTCTGCACAGGTGCTTGCCCAGTAGGGGGCGCCGGTCTCTGCACAGGTGCTTGCCCAGTAGAGGGCGCCGGTCCCTTGTTCCCCTTTGTATGAATCTTGTAGTATTCACCCTCGATGGTCACGCAGAGCGACCCGAGGACGGGTAGCTGAGCAACCCAGATGCCAGGTCAGCGTCAGCATGGGTGTCGTGAGCAGCTGTACATTTGGCCTCACACCACAGCGCCCCAGATTACTGTGATTCACAACGTGATTACAAATACAGGATAACAAATGGCCGAACACCATGGCTACCAGCTCTGTGCACCTCTACAGTATAACAGCGTGATTACAAATACAGGATAACAAATGGCTGAACAAACGGCGTCAAGCTCTGTGCACCTCTACGGGATATCAACGTGATTACAAATACAGGATAACAAATGGCTGAACTCCACGGGGTCAAGCGCCGTGCCCCTGTTCAGGATAACAAATTTGGAACAAAGCCAGGATAACAAGCGGCCTAATACCACCGCGTCCAGCTCCAAGCCCTGCAGCGCAGGTGGAGCATGCCGTACGCTTGAGTACTTTATAACTATGTTCAGGATCGTATTCAATCATTTATACATTTGTAACATTTAATTTTCTGAGAAAAATTAAAACAAATGCGTTAAAAACACATTCGGTGTGTTGTATAAGGGACATAATAAATAATCGTTAAAATTCTAGTTATTGATGCTAAATCTTATTTGCTACCATACGCTAAAATTTGCTATAAGCTAAAAATTTTCGCTCAATTATTGATGCATCGTTGCTAACACGATGTACGAAATGATTTCAATGCATCGCAAATTATGGGCGCGGCCTCGCAAACGAAGTGAAAGATACAAAAATTACCATGACTATAAGCCATTTGTGAGTAGGTGATTTTTTTTAACCATTTGTAAAAATGCGGAGTTTGGCTTTGCGGTTTCAGTGCGTTTTTTTGTGATTCGCTGCTCAAGTGTGCAGTTGGAAAGGAAACTAAATATCAATTAGTGTACACTTGATTAACTAAATAAATAAAAATAAAAAAAATAACCTACCTTGATATGAATTTTTTTCCTGAAATTCTCTTTTTATGTATTAATGATATCGAAGTCCATCACTTATCATCTCTAGTGCGGATATGAAATTGCACCGTAAATTTCTCAGAAATTAAAACCAAATCAGAGTTTTCTGTTTACGACTAGGCAAGTCAATGACCCGACATCAGCAATGGCGTCGCTCCATGCGGGACTGAAGAAGATATCGCAATTCCTGGACGAGGAACCCAAGCTGGACCTGAAGAAAATCCGGGCTCAAATGTCGCATTAGGTGAACATTAAATGATTTATCGTACTTTTACAAATGATAAATGTAAAAATTCGCGTTCAGCGTCGTGGAAGCTATAATATAAGTTTCTATTTTATCAACATTCACGCTGAGTTTAAAGCCTTCCGGTATCGGGATGTTAGTCGCTGTACTTTTTTTAACGTTTTAACATCCATAGATGCTCTATGACTTAAACGTACATCTCAATTGATTTCACGATTGAAAAGAAATTTGAATAAAAATATTAATTTTTTCATTGTTTTCTTCTCGCAGCCTGATCTCATTTAAAGATCATATTCGGCACAATATTTTTTCAGTTAGAAGATATAAAATGTCTTCATATAAACTCGTGAATTACTCTTTGCATTTGTTAACACTTACAATCAATAAATACAGGCAAAAAAGGATCCGAAAAATTTATTCGTGGCAAATCTGTCCAGGAGTGTGCAGACGGACTGTAATGAACATTTTAGCACTTGTCATATTTTAATGATTAGTTAAACGAAATGTGTTGAGTCGCACAAATAATGGCTTCATCTGTTATTTAACTTAATAAACAGGATCCCGTATTTCTATAAAAGAAAAATTTGCGGCAGTAATATGTAAAGACTACCTGATTATGTTAGATTAGTTATGAAGCTTTTTATGAATTTTACCAAATATTTTCATACACCTTCCTCAGAAATTTGCGAACAGCGAAGAGGCAGTTTATTTAAATTAGTCAAGTCCAGGCAGGCTCTGAAAGACATATTTTTGACGTCTGATCAATGACGTCAAAGCGAGTGTTTTACCTGATCTCTTAATTGAGCAGCTGACTGCGATTGACCTAATCTTCCGTACCAACCGCTCACTCTCGAGGAATGTTTAAATTACAAATGGCTTTTCCTGTCATCACACAATAACGATTAGCAAAGCAAAAACCTTCTTACAACAAATTTGAAAATTACTGCGACACATTTATTAATATGGTACGACACTTTTAATCGGTAATGATATGTCCTTGCGTCATGATTGGACATTGCGCCGAATGGGAATCGTTTAAGTTTGTTCAATATGAAATTATATAAATAACAATGATTGAAACATGAATTGGTACAATATTTGCGACACACATTTGCAGCAGCTACTCTAAAGCTTATAATCGTCGTATATAATTTGTACTTGAATATATTGCAAAATTTTTATTATATATTGCACCACCCGAACTCAGTCAGTTAGAGGCAAGTTCTAGCGCTGTTTGTTATTATTATTATTAAGAAGATTCTGCGCACGTATCTCTTCTTGAACCGGGATCCTCTTGCTCCTGCCTCTGGTATTTTTCTAGAATCTACGCATATCTTAATTAAGACTTCATCATAGACGTCAGTGAAGCTCAGATTGCAAAAAGAATATTCGATTTTTGATAGATTTGCTGTACATCCCGGTCCCTGAGGCAGCCTAGCTTGATCACGAGAATGCTAAGAAATTAGACATTTGCAGGACATTTATCAAACATTTATCAATTGCAGGAAATTTATCAAACATTTTTTTTAATTAAAATCAAAATACTTTTTAAGAAATTGATAAGGAATCGAGCTCGAATTTATTTTTTATGTTTTGAAATTAAATTAAAATCCTCTGTTTACCTGAATCCTGCAAAAAAAGTGCGAGCACCACATTATGATCTGAGTACACTAAGAGATCAGTGTACACACACTAAGTAGAGCATACATACTTATCGAATTATAAAAAAAACATATGGCGAATTATAAAGGGCTAACTTCATCCTAGACATAAGGTACTAAATTTTTCAGGCAATTTCATTCAAGGTTCATAGCTGAAAGTTTGCTCAGGAAACTTGACCGCCCACAACCTGGCAGCTATCGCCAAACTTGCGCTGGTAATTGTTATTAACACCACTACGGCGCTCGTAAAGTTTCCTGGGCCCATACTTTCAAAAAAAGTTAAGAGATCGTAAGTTTATCAGCCAATCATTGACGGCCTTTCAAGCAAAATCCACCAATCATAGACAAGAAAATAGAGCGTAAGTACTTACGTTCACTTAGCGAATTTTGAACGTATGGCCCCTGGTCTCTAACGTGTAATCTTGGTAGAACCTGAGACGTGCAAAGTTGAAGTTCATTTACCAACGCAAATAATTTGTAAATTTTCCATGTTGATGGGAGTTTCAATGCGAATTGCGAGATGGATTTGACAACGAATTCGAGGTAAGATTATGGTTAATCGCAAAACGAATTGCGAGAGAAATTTCACTTTTTATATCGACAACTAATTCGAGGTGAGATTATGGTTAATCGGACGATTAAAATAACATTACCCATGGATCATTGCCTAATGAGTAAACAAGGTTGCTCGTTTGTTTGTCATTTTATTCACGAAAGCAATGGCATAAAGTGAGGGAATGGAGGTTGGGAACACGCATGGCAGAAGGAAATAAATGCATATTTTTCTGTGGTGGTTCGAAACTTGAGTTAACATTAAATCGTAAGTACTAAATTAGAGACTTAAATAAAACATCACCCGCACATTATTTGGAGCTCTGTTATTCTGGTGCACATGTTGCAACATCCGGCCAATTACATGAATTCGAAGGAAACATGAACATTCATGTTCGTTTTTTAAAAGTGCACAGTGCACTCAAAATATTTCAGATCTAGTGTCTCACCTATTTTGTCAATCAATATCATAGTATTTGAATGAAGCTGGGCCATTACAGAATTGCTACGCTAATAAAACTTTTGTTTAATAATCTGTGTATTTGACGCCTATTATTTTTAAACAAAGGTCTTCTTGTTAACATTCAATTGCTGCCAGAAATTCATTAATTCCTCCAGTTATCTAATAAAATCGTAATATATAAATCAACAACGGTATGAAAAATGAACGCAGACAGCATATTTCTTGGAACTGTTTTTCGCAACTTGAATAAACGCGGCCAACCTCAAGGAAAAATTTAAAATTACTTCACGATTCCTTCTATCGAGAGAAATTGTTTGACCAATTCTGACAATTAATAGCTAATACATGAACATAATGACAGCCCAAATAACTGTAATAGTCGTACCTCATCTCGAGACCCGCGACAAAACTACAACGAGGGAAAATGAAATAGCCTAACGAAAAATTTCACGGCCTATAGGAAAATTTCATATTCTGAAGGAAAATTTTTAGGCCGACAGGAAAATTTCGTGGCCAAGCGAAAAAACGTCATGACCTGCAGTTTAATTTTATAGCCTGAAGTAAAATTTCAAGACCTGCAGGATAATATCATGATTTGAAGTAAAATATTAAGGTCTGAAGTAAAACAGCATAACCTGAAGTAAAATATCATGACCTGAAATAAAATATCATGACCTAAAATAAAATATCATGACCTGAAGTAAAATATCATGACCTGAAATAAAATA
>NW_025947495.1:0-3165 GCF_000764305.2 Hyalella azteca
ACATATGAGGTGAAACAATGTTCGAAAATTTTATTTCCCTACTTCACGAGCTCTAAATATTTTTGCATGATTTAATGAGTCATCTCATACAATCAATCAGCTAAATGTCAATAATTAATTTTTTGACGAAAAATGAAGGCATCTGCAATCAATCTGGTCTAGATTTGTTGTTCATTTACATTCTATGTTAGTCCTAAGTATTATACAAAATTTACAAGTACATATACCGTGAGTGAACTCGGGAGAGATGATCGATTTTCGTTGTACAGGTTCTATGTACGTAGTCTCAGCATCGCTTTTCAACACAAGGTGGGCATGATTCAAGCATAAGTAGAAGCAAAACGATATTACATACCCTGAACCTCAATGCTTCTCGAACATTATTAATTTATTATGAGAAATTGTACCCTTTGAAATGGTGATCTACAAATGTCCTTCATTCACCTATATAAAGCTGTCGGAATGTCAGTAACAATTTTTTTAATAGGAGCTAAAAATAACGAATAATCTTACGCTGATTGCGAACGACACAGGGGATTATGATGGACTGGCCGATCTCGACTGTGAAGTTCTGGGAGCGGGAGATGAACAAGGCAGGATCTTCTTCAACGCAATCGTTGTACAATGACCTAGCAAAATTTCTTTGTTCTGCCTTCTCTGCACGTTGAATGGAACTGTGGCCAAATCCTGTGGGGAAAAAACCGTAATTCAATTAAGAACTGAAAATGAAGAACAAGTATCTTTGTTGCATTATTTCAGAGCAACTTATTATATATAATTAGCTGATGATTACATTAAAGGCTGATGATTACATTAGACCACTGAGCCGTAAGGAGCTTTCAACATTTAGACAACCCAAAAACACCACTCCTTAGCATAGCAAAAGATCTCTGCGTAAAAGCAGGGGCTAACTTTAAAGCAGCTTAATAAATGTCATGCACTGCATGAATACAAAATATTGTTTCGTATTTTGAAGAAAAGTTTATGAAATAATGTACATCACCAAAATATGAAGGGTTAAAATTTCTTTATCCAGAGACAGAGAGAAACTTTGTATCAGAGGAGTGCTCTATATAGAGGAACTTACTTTTTTTGCAAAGTGGTGAATATAAACTCAACTATTACATACGTCGGTATACTTAACTGTTGGGTTGCAAGGCTGATGTCAGTAGATGATGTAAAAATTCTCATTACTGTCGCAAAGTGTCTAAAACCTAACCAAGAAAATATGCATATGTACATACATACTGAGGGCTTCAGCGATAACTGAGGCCCTCATTATCAAGAGCGAATCTCCAGCTATCAACCTCCAAACTCATCGGTTATAACCTGGTTTGTCCGGACACTGAAATTATTTTCAGAGTAATTTTAGGCTTATATTTTAAGTTGTATTCGCTATACCATTGATTTGTACTTTGGTCATTTCCAAAAGTTCAATTTCAAGTGTTGAAAAACCTTCACCTGCTTGATAATGAAAATTATATTTTCGAAACGTCGCAATCTATTAAAATGTCATTTGGAAACCTGCTTTTTGATTTCCCGGCGCGAGCAAGAAATTTTGTTCGACTCCTTTAAAAAACGAACCAGAAGATTATTAATAAAAAACATGCTCTGGTCTTTAATCAAACTTGCATATGTACATACATATACATATTTCATTGAAGACCAGAGAATTTGTTTTATTCGCAATTTTCTTATCAGTTTTTTTCGATATATCGAACAATAGTTTTAGTTTGAACTGGCAAATCGGAAATCAGATTACCGATGGACATTTTTATTTCATTAACGACGTTTCGAATGCTTCAATCATTCATTATCAAGTTGAAAGGCGCATTGAGTGACGAAATTTGGGTCAGAAAACAGAATTGGTTAGAAATAATGCCTAGCCAATATTTGTTGGCGTCTACTAGGCATAAATAATGCCTAGTAGACGTCAACCGACTCGCGATAGCTGAGGCCCTCATCATTAAGGATAGGACCCCAGCCATCAAACTACAAGCTTATATGTACTTATATCGATTTGTCAGAACCTTGAGACTGTTTTCGGAATAGTTTTTGGTGTTTTGATTTTTGTTCATCTTAATATTTTAGTGACTAGGCATTATTTCTAACAATTCTGTTTTTTGAGTAGTATCCTATTTACCTGATTTTGTACTGATATCGACCCAAATTTCGTCACTCAATGCTCCTTTTAACTTGACAATGAATGATTGAAACATTCGAAATGTCGTTAACGAAATAAAAATGTCCATCTGTAACCTGATTTTCGATTTGCCAGTTCAAACTAAAAATATTGTTCGATATATCGAATAAACTAATAAGAAAATTGCAAATAAAACAAATTCTCTGGTCTTCAATGAAACCTGTTTGAAAGAAGAAGTTCTGCCAACCTATACTAAAATATACATATGTTAGTATAGGTTGATTTACATACACAGGTAAATGTACTACAGGAAGAAGAGATCAAAAAATCAGCTGCCGTTCGTGACAGATTTCTATAATTGCAAAAATAGTTGGATTCTTAATTGCTTGGTTTTAGTACAACGGTGGAGAGTGAGCTCAATTCAAGAACGCTTAAATTTTAAAATCACTTGCAGCAAAAAACTGCGAATTTTACACACAGAACATGTTCAAAAAAGGTGACACGCAAAATTAATATTTTTACATTGTCTCATTTCACTGAAATAAAAAAACCAAATCAATCTGTGAACCGTGTCACTCGGCTTGCTAACTCCTACATCACGATTGCGTTTTTCGGCCTCTCGGTGAAGCGATCGAGGCTCGAATCAAGTCACGAAAAGTTCAAGAATCGGCAACAGGCCATGGGCCTATTTCTTCAACGCCGACACTTCTATTCTATTCTATCTGATCATCTAATTAATTGGTGCACGATTGGTGATGGAATGGACCATCGCTGCTCAAAGCGTAGCTCTTCACTATAATTTTGTTGTCTGTAACAGCATAAAAGGCTGCAAGCGCTGATCCTAGTTGACAATACGTCAACTAGGATCAGATAAACATGAATTGAGCAAATGTCATTTTTAAAATAAATTTTTGAGCTGGAGTCTCGGCTTTGAATTATTTTTCTCTCAAAAACTGGGAAAATTTTCATTCAGATACTCATTTTTTGATGTTTTTCAATTAATAACTTCGCATTGCGTATCA
>NW_025947496.1:0-1777 GCF_000764305.2 Hyalella azteca
AATATATAATTGGCATATAAAATTTTATTTAAAAATATAAATTAGAATTAGAAAGCGAGATATTTTAAAGCGAGACATTTTAAAGCAAGACATTTTAAAGCAAGATATTTTAGAGCAAGATATGTTAAAGCAAAATATTTTAAAGAGAGATATTTTAAAGCTGGATATTTTAAAGCAAGATATTTTAAAGCAAGATATTTTAGAGCAAGATATGTTAAAGCAAAATATTTTAAAGAGAGATATTTTAAAGCTGAATATTTTAAAGCAAGATATTTATAAGCAAGATATTTTAAAGCAAGATAAAGCAAGATATTTGCTTTAGAATATCTTGCTTTAAAATATCGTGCTTTAAAATGTCGTGATTTGCTTTTGGGATAAATATCTAATTTTTTTCCACAATTTGATTGATTACCTGGAATGTAGAACCTAAATCTGATACTACTTTGCAGTTTATTAGCTTTTAAATTATTGATGAACTTGATTTTGGTTACATTCTCACAGATAAATGAATTCACAATCATGAGGCAGAAGGTATAATGAATGGAGAAGCAGTAGGTGAACTGAACATCTCACATTCAATCCAATTTAAAAAAAATTGTAACTGGATTCACCTTGGCTTCTGCTATAATTTGGCTCATGTGTTTTTTTTTTAATTCAAACAAGTTACTCACCTTAACCTTCTTTTGAATAGATGATGTCATGGAGCATCTTTTTCAGTAACCCAGAATTTCTACTTGTATATATTTTGGCTTCTAGATTCTAAATTTCTTACTTAAAATTATAAATTAGTTTCATTCTTTTTATGTTATTGGATAAACTTGGTGCTAACCTCTAGGCCAAGTGTGATTAAAATTTTAAATGGGTGGGAAAACATTTTTCACTGCTAATTTTTCAATATACATTTTTGTATGAAATTAAAAAAAATTATTTGCATATGTTAGTTTGGCTTATTGAACAATTAAAGTCATGGTGGCAAAGAAAAACTTTTTTATAGATTCATATTTGTTATTTCTTTCAGCCTTATTGAGTCCAGCATGGAATATATCTACCTTTTGAAATATATCTACCAGTTTCTGCAAGAAATATATACCAAGTATATCTTGAGTCCTGGAATATATATCTACCTTTTGACATTGTTTTTTATTTGACATTGTTTTTTATATATTGCTACCTTTTGAGCTGCCAGATTCCTGAGCGTGGAATCACCTCAATACCATAAAACTTGTGACGTGGACCAATGGCAGGGAGATTTGGACTATTTTTAGTGCTGGTTCTTTCTGCTATACAAATGGTTATAGTAAATATATTTAATATATCTTTTTATTTATTGCATTTGTAGATTATTTCATGGTACTTCAAGAGCCATCAACACAATTCTTTGAGGGCAAGAAATTTTTTGCAAAGGATTTTCTTTTCTTAAATGCCCAAATAATCCAAGTTTGGTCAATGGCCCAAGTCACCCCATCAATGGTCCAAGTCACCCAATCAATGGCCCAAGTCAACCCGTCAATGGCCCAAGTCACCCCATCAATGGCCTAAGTCAACCCGTCAATGGCCCAACTCACCCTGTCAATGGCCCAAGTCACTTCATCAATGGCCCAAGTCACCCCATCAATGGTCCAAGTCACCCTATCAATGGTCCAAGTAACCCCATCAATTAACCAAGTCACCCCTTTAATGGTCCAAGTCACCCCGACAATGGTCCAAGTCACCCTGTCAATGGTCCAAGTCACCCCATCAATGGCCCAAGTCACCTCGTCAAAGGTCCAAGTCACCC
>NW_025947497.1:0-147227 GCF_000764305.2 Hyalella azteca
AGTGCGCCCTACCCACGCCTCCTTGCACAGGATGCAACTCTTCCCTCGACTCTCCCTGGCGGCGTTTCCAACCCTACCAATCTCGGCGTTATGTTGTGGTGTTTGCAACCCCTCTACTT
The DNA here is from genome assembly GCF_000764305.2 of Hyalella azteca. Lineage (NCBI taxonomy): Eukaryota > Metazoa > Arthropoda > Malacostraca > Amphipoda > Hyalellidae > Hyalella > Hyalella azteca. Next base: position 120 of record NW_025947497.1, read on the forward strand.
TTGCCTTCCTTCTCTTCCTCATGTGGGAAGTGCATCATCACTACCCGTTTTTCCCTTCTTGTGTATGGTTTTTGCCGACCCGTTTTCGTCTTCCTTCTTCCTGCATATGGGTTTGCAGCTCCGCTCTCTCCTTTCTCTCATTATTAATTTCGATTTCGCATGATGAAAGCTTTGTTCTCTGCTTATGTTGCTGTATGCTGAGCTCCCATGTTCTCATAGTTTCGTAGGAATGCTGGAGCATCACATTACAGTCATTATTATACTTTTCGTCGAATTATGTTGGTCGTACGGTGTATTGATTTATCTTGCGAGTGCATAATGAATGTAAACTTGTATTAATTGCCGTTCGCTGTACTAAATTGAAATTCTACGGTTTGATTAAGAGGTTCTGCATACGTTAGGGCTTTCTCGCTGCGTTACTGGTGTGGATCCTTCAACTAATACCTGCGGCTTTGTTAAAGGCTTATGGGTCCTCAACATTGAGAAATTTGGCTTATTTATAATAAATTTTCAAAAATTTTTTTAGGAAAAATAGTATTTATTGATTATTATTCGCGTTAATTAGGCTTGTTTGGAGCTCATTTTGCAGCTGCGAAAAAGGAGCGTCGAACACTGTAAACCGCCGTATGTATGTGCGTGCATTAGTTTTTGCGTGAAGCAGTTTCAAATTTATATAAAACGAACATTTTTTAAGAAATGTACAAAAATTTTTTCTTAAATTATGTTTATAGGTTATTATTTGCGTTTATTATTGAGTTTTAGCTCATTTTGTAGCTGCGGAAAAGGCGCGTCAAACGCATTGTTGTAGGGATGGTTGGGAGAAAATTCTCATAGAAGAAAATTATAAGCGAAATTAGAAAAAAATGTTCTAGAGTCGCTTGATATTGTCTTCACGAATCGAATGAAATGCCTCTCGATGTTGTAGTACATAAATTGAATGTAGAGATTTATTTTTAAAAGTCAATATTTTTCAGTTTTTAATGCATTTCACGTTTTCCATCATTTCGGGGAAAAAATATATAAACAAAGCGTTCTAGTATTCGTATTTTACAATTGTGTGTAAAGTTTCAAAAAGACTGGTCAGTAAATACAGGATTTTCTCCAGACCCAGACGACCCTCTCAAAAGAAACTATTTTAATACTGATGTGAATTTGTAATAAAAGTCGCTATAAAATTTAAAGTAAAAGTTGAATTGAGGCTATGCATAAAAACTTAATTACCTATAAGTTGTTTTTTCTTATATGGCGGAGTTTGTAGCAGCTCTTGATGCAAGTTATTACGATAAAATATTGTTAGTTATTACGATTTCGTAAAATATTGTACATTTCAGACTGGTCATGAGCTCTAGCAAAAACTAGCACCATAGAAACGACTGATGGAACTTATTTTTAACTGAAGTTTCTTAGTGCATTAATTGAGAAAATTTTTGGAAACGTTAATGCCAGTGAGCTATTAAGTAGGTCTACCAAATAGAAAAATGTAAAAATAAGAAATGTTTGTAACATGAATTTATTTTTGTTTTCAGTGGATCGAAGAAAGCTTCACACGTTTTGAGGAAGGAATTAACTGGCGGTCGTACGTGGTTTGCGACGTGAACTACCCTAGCGTCAACAACTGGCTATGGACGCCGTTCATTGAGCGCGGTCCTGCCAACATGATGTACGTCGAGATCAAGTTCTCCATGCGCGACTGTTCGCTGTTCCCGGGGACTGCGCTATCGTGTGAGTACCAACATCTTCTATCGTGTGAGTACCAACGTCTTCTATCGTGTGAGTACCGACGTATTCTATCGTGTGAGTACCGACGTCTTCTATCGTGTGAGTACCGACGTCTTCTATCGTGTGAGTACCAACGTCTTCTATCGTGTGAGTACCAACGTCTTCTATCGTGTGAGTACCGACGTCGTCGCAGCTTTTCAATGACAGCTAATTTGAGAGGACATTTGGGATGTGGGATCTGTTCTGTTGATGCTTCAATGATTTAGAATTCTTCATCGCATTATGTTCATTAGCTAAAGGTAATGGAATCGTAATTATGCTGAAAAAATATTCTACGTTTGTATAGTCGGTGCATCAAGAGTGTTTTTCAAATTTGTAAACATTATATTTCAAGCTGATATGTGAGTGTTGCCTCAACTATCTTTGATTGAAAAATTTACGAAACCATTCCATCTTAGTTATCCCTTCTTATTGAGCAGACTTGAAATATTTTCAAACGATTTTGTTTCAGGTAAGGAGACTTTCTCTTTGTTGTATTATGAATTCGACGCGGCTACCAAGGAGCCTCCTTTCTGGGAGTCCGAGAGCTACAAACTCATCGACAGGATTGCAGCCGACGACGGAAGATTCACCAACAACAACGAAGTAATCATCAACACAGAAGTGCGGTCCATCCCCGTCACCAAGAAGGGTGTCTATTTCGCCTTGCGTGATCAGGGAGCCTGCATCTCGCTTCTTTCAATAAAGGTTGTTTTTAGAACCTTGTTATGTTCTTGAACAATGCAATTTAGCATATTTTTTCACAAAAAATCTGGTAGTTCGTGTTAAGCTGAAAAAAGACATATCACGGCCCACAAACAAGGATGACTGAAAATCCATAATCTATTATAAACGGTTATCTCCTAGTATCATCACCCTTCATACTCTTCAATGGTGTTTTCCTATACATATCCAAATCCCAGCCTCCAGAGAACTGTAAAGGCTCGTGTACTACGTGAGGTCTCATTAATCTAAACCCCCACGGGAAATTATTCCTGTTTTTTCTTGCAGGTATACTACATGACTTGTCCTGAGATCACAGTCTCGTTCGCGCATTTCCCCACTACGCCCACGGGAGCCAAAGTAACGAGCATCGAACAAGCGACGGGCACTTGCATCGAGCACGCCAGGGTCGAGCGGGAGCCCGTCTACCTCTGCACCGCCGACGGCCAGTGGTCGCTGCTTACCGGGGGCTGTGTGTGCATGCCAGGCTACCAGGCCAACGTTGAAACTCAGACCTGTGATGGTGAGTGCTCAAATTATTACATTTAATACAATGCACTTCAAACGTCGTTTTTGTGCTTAATGAAAATTGTTGCCCAATCAACCTAAGTGATGAGTTCTAAGGTCAATCTTGACCTACGAGTGCACACGAATCTTTCTCAAAAGCTACTGGACAAATCACACTGGTGTTTGTCTGATCCGATTTCCTGCACCTAATGCCAAGGATTGTTATCTCGTGGCTCAGGATATATCCTAGGTTGATGATGCCAACGATTGTTGTCTCATGACTGTGATGCGGCTCAGGATATATCCTAGGTTGATGGAAGTCACGTGATGAGTTTCCCCTCTTGACGTTGTGCTCGCGTAAGGTCAATTTGTCTGTGTTGCCCCATCAAAGCTCGCCATCAAAGATTGATGGCCGGGCGCTCTGATGTGGAGCTTGTGGCTCTGCAGCTGCGCTTCCTTGTTATTCCTAATGATTCGCAGCGGCTGCTACTGCTGCTTGTTAAAGGTTTACGCCCATTCTGACTTGTGGTTCATAGTGATTTCTTTACAAAATTTGAGTTTTTTTTTGTTTCTGTCTGTGATATTGTTATTCACTTTGACTAATTTCAAATTGCTGTTGTAATTTGAAGATTGCACTAATTTTAAACGATGCTGAAAGTTGTATGGAAGATTTATTTTCTCGATACTTCCTCATTCAAAGATTTTGCATTCTCGTGCATTCACGGAAACCGGAAAATGTTACGAAATTTGGTTATCAGTGAAGCTGATGACCACGGTTATTTTTTCTGTGCTCGTTGGAAAGGTGCACGTATTTGATTGTTTTCTTATCTGATTAAATTTCAGTCTCGTTAGAAGTATCATTCGCTTTGTAATTCTGGGCATACATTAAACAAATTTCATAACATCATTTTTGTTTTCACGCCGTTCCTGACAAAATGAATTGGAGACGAAAAATCATTTAACTGGAAGAATTAATATACATTGAATCGTTCTAAAAAAGGTGTGGCCACTTTCAGTTAAAAATGCTTATGAAAATGAACGATTAATTTAAAAACATTTATAACCCAGAAGCTATATAAAATAGATACCAAACTCCCAGGAGCAGCCTCGTTAAAATTGCGTTTCTTGTTCACGTTTGAGTTGCCGAGAAGAGATGCGTCAGGTTCGGACCCCGAGGTTGACGTTAACGACATCTCTGGGGCCTCAGGGTATTGTATTGTCTGGTCGGTGTACGGTGAAGTTCATGTTCAATGCTTCGAACAAGAATATTTTTGTATGAACACGCCTTAATTATGGAAACGTTGCTTCAAATTTATGACTTAAGAGCAGTGCGTACTTGTGAAGATTATATTAATTTGTTTGCGTTGTATTATTGGATTTCATTATTGTGAGATTTACAGACGTTCGTCAAGGGTTTAAAGTCGCGATTGATCATTTTAAGAAACATTTCACGTTTCATGGAATCGATAGCATTTACTGAAAGGTCAAGTCAACTTCTAAAGTTCTCAAATACTCTTCAAAATATTTGAATAATGAAAATCCACGAGGAAATCTCAACTATCCCTGTTTGTGTTGATATTGACTAAGTTTTTGTTTTGAAATTATTTTACACGTTTATGTTATATACCTACGCTACATTAAATATTTCGCCGCCAAGAGTATCTCTGACATTGACTAGCTTCAAGTTCAGTTTTGGTTATTGTAAACGCCCTGACACACGAGCCGCTACAGCAGCGCTCCCATGTCTCCAGGGATGGCGTAATTGGTCGTCTGAAGACTGCGTGCGCTCCAAACCTCGATCCATTGCAGGGGGGAATCCAGCGTTCGCTTAATAATGAAGAGAAATGACAGCATCTTTTGCATTCATATACATAGCCGTGTTGCGAGAAGTATTNAAGTCATTTCGCTGTCGCTCCACGGGCCCATGGAGCTGGTGGAGCTGTAGCAGCGGGGTATTCGGTAGCCGAGATCACCCTTTAGGTTTTATGAAAAGTTCGTTATTGAAATTTTAGTTCTTCATAAGGTTGTCTAGACAGGAGCTAGAATACATGACGTTGTGGAGAAGGTTGCGTGCTACGAAGGAATTTTATTTTTCGGAAATAACATGGATTAGCTGTCAGATATAGTGCTGGTCAGGCAAAAGGGAGCTCGTAGCATGAACGTAGAAAGCTGGACATAGCGAAGAAGGAGACTACGAGGGTTGGGTTTGCTCGTTACGTTTTATTGAGGGTCTGGTGTTAGGCTCACTGGATGAGCTCCCCTCATTCTCCTTCCCTCAGTTTGTGCCTCATTAGTGGCCCGGACGTGCTAGGAGAGGCAAGTGCTTCGCCAGTCCGCTTCTCCGGAAGGAAAATATCGTCCGTAAACAATCCTAAAGGCCGGATATCTTTTGGTCCGTTCCTGTCGGGACTGGCGATTGAAGCTTTTTTATTTGCCGTCTGAGTTGTGTCGATTTGGCCAGAGAGGCCGACGATTTGTTCGAAGCGATTGGCTACAAAACTTTTTAGCTCATAATCTAGAATCAGAAAAGTTTTTGCTGCAAGAACACGAGACGCCAGTAACAATTAGGCACATTATTATCACCTCCTTTGCTAGGACGCATACGTCATGGCTGATATTTCCTCCATTTACAAAAAAGTATTATTTGGCTCGCCTTAATTAAGAGGATTCATAACCACCTTAGATTTTTTATTAAATTTGCAATTTCATTTTTGTACTTTCCAAACGGTAAATTTTCTTATGATTTCTCTCTCTTATCACGAGCATTTACTTTCTGCACAAGCTAAAGAATGACATTGTAGAACCTTGTTTTTTTTTCCTACTGTGAGTGTGTCAGTAGGACGTTACCGTGTCCGGCCCAAAATTTTTGCGGTGACCAACACTTCCAATATAAACAATGGTCTCTCACGTAAGCACAATTAAAAGTTTCCTTTGAGTCCCGCCTTCTCTCTTCGACGCCTGCAGGGAGTTCCGACTTCAAACTTTTTCTCTGCCATTAGCGCTGGACATTCTTTGCTGATATCCTGACTTCCTTCTCTGTGCTTCAACCAAAGCAACGGGTACTGGTAGTTCCAGATGCTCATTCCTCCACGCATGGATAGAAGCCATAACTCTTAACTCTCTCTGGTTATGGTCGACTAAATATCTACTATACTCGTTCAGATTACTTGCAGGTCTACTATGCATTTCAAGGGAAGTGTAATCTATACTAGGTTAACTTGCCGAGGTAGGTTAGTGCGGCGGTGCCGAACAACCAGTGTGGCATTCTAATCAAACGTTACTCTGAGACAAGACGTTTCTTGAGCGAATTTTAGTCTTAAACACTTAATTTTGACGATGTTTGCCGCTCAGATTGGCAGGTACAAAACGATTGTACCTTACATCGAAAAAGTTTTTTGCTTCCAATTCAATCAATCTTTTATTTGTGAGTTTTTAGCTTAAAATTTTGGAATTTCACCCATTTTAGGGGCAGATTACTCAGCAATCATCATTATTATTAGAGTGAAAGAGAAGGTTTAGAATTTAGATTGTTTCTTCCTCTATTTTCTTTCCCATTCTCAACTTATGTGTCCCGCTAAGAATTATCCCAATGCACACAAAAAGTGCGTCGTGTGTTTAGTGTTTAAAGCATGGCTATGACTCGAACTTATTTTGAGTTCCTGGTTTTCGACGTCTGTATCGGTGCTCCTGCCTCTCAACGCGATACCCTCTTGTTGGAAGTAAATTACTAGTCCTGCTTGTCCCTGTTGCCGCCGCGATTGTTTGCCTTACCTCGAGCAGGTCGCATTGGGACGAGGGCAGGCTCTCCCCTCGTTTTCCTCTCAATAGCCCTCAATGAAAATTACCGCTACTTTCCTACTGCGTAAAATTTGCCCTTCATTGACGTGCGCTCCTCAATGAAAGACGGATTCTGAATGCTCCAAATTGCTGAGCTAAGTCTGCCATTATTGAGCTTTTGCTCTCAGTGAAAAGGCTCGCTTAACATATCTTACCTCGAAGAAACGTTCCCATTATTGGACGATTGTTACAAAAAATTCAGATGTGGATATAATACCGTCGCTCAGTCGATGACATCTCTAGTGGATAATTTACCTTAGAATGAAATTCTTTAGAATCTACAAAGAAATGTTAAAAACATCAGAATTGAAAGAAATAGAAATTACTGATGTCTAACTAGCTGTGATGACTTTTAATTATACAATTTGCATTTATTTAACCACAAAATCAAGTTCCACTCCGTTAATTTATGTCATTTGATGAATTTCTACGTTGTCATGTATTTTTCTTCTCGCGTGACGTACACTGGTGTAAATGGGCTTTGAAGAAACGTGAATCCCATGTGGGACTTATTTGCATCCGAGTTAGGTTGATGACATTTCTTACAACTATTCGACTCGACATCAGGTTGTTTGAAGCGGTTTCCTCTATTAAAACCCAATTTCTACTACGGTGTACTTTTCAATAAGGCATGAAGGTCGATTTTGTTTCTTGAATTACTGTGAAGCCATCAATAAAACTCGTTGTCGAGAAAGCTCTCTGTACAAGATCGTGTGTTTTGGTGCCCGTAGCAGGCAATATGAGGTCGAGGATGTGTGCTGGTCTGTGATGGCTCTGCATTATCTGGTCCCTGGGTCGCTATTGAACTGAATGAACGCAACACGCCTGAGTGCAGCTCAAAGCTGCCTCTCGGTCACATCTAAAAACTGTAACGATTGCATTGAGGCGCATCGCAGCGCCTTAATGCTCCTGTTTCTGAAGCCTCCTTCATGAATTTTGATTCGAATTTATTTTGCTTCTCTATGGAAGCTTCAAGTTTGTTATTCTATTTCACGTCTCCTCTGGCCTTGACTCCAATTTATTTTAATTTCCTTGTCTACTAACGGTTTCGAATAGCTCTGCTGACGGTTTAAGACGCGCCGATAGAGAGTTTAGTAAGGTTCATTTATTATCTTTATAATATATCTTGCTTTTGCTCAAGTTATACTTTCCTTGTGGAATTCTTCTTGAAAGAAAACTTTTAATTTTTTCTCACATTTTATTAACGATTAATATTATCTTATTCTCCTGCAAGTTGTATCAGTTTTCCCTAATTATACAGTCGTATTTCCTAGTCACATATTGAAGCTAGCTTATATTCGCCGCGTTGGAAACGCTGTTCGTTTTGTTTTTTGTTATCCACTGAATTTCTGACGAGAAGAACGATATGTCTCCTAAAGGCGGAGCAGGGAATCGTCGGCAGCTGTTAGTTAACCTTAAAGGGTGCCTTGTCCACCTGGCGGTTCATAGGAATGTAATTTGGTAAACGTTCATAATTTTAGAGCTAGAAAGCGGAGTAACTTTTATAAGTGTCAAGGGATATTCTCATTAATTTTTTTTTCTTCTTTGCAGATCTACATTCCTTACCTAATATATTAATTAAGTTAGTATGGATTATAAATTTTGTCCATGTTCCACGGAATGTCCATGTTTCGTGCTCTCTTTCGTGTTCAAGTATATTTCTTGCTCCTTATTTTTTTGCATGTTTATTAGCATTCACGTAACGTAGCGTGCTGAAGCCGGTATGCTGATATTAATATTGCTTGTTCTCTCGCTAATAAAGCATTCCCACTAACCTGGATACATTTTCTTCTCTCATTTGTTCAGAAAATAGTGAAATGTATAACTCATCTCAGCAATTATTTCGAATTTGTGCTCTATTGTTTCATTTTTTCTAAGTTTCATCATCTTTTACAAGCTACCAGCTGTATATAAAGTAATTTTTCTCTACTTCTTCCATTGATTTTGAACTTCTTACGCTTATTTTGGCGGACATTCTATGTATTATTTGGGAGTGATTTAAAAATAAGTACCTGACTTGGAATATTGAAGGGGGTCCTGTTTTCCCCGGAATTCTAATCTTTGTAGGTGTTCATGAAAAATCATCATAATGGCAATCATTTACTAACTGATTAATTATTTTTCCAGTTTTTCCGAAATGTAGTCTTGGTGATCCGATTTGTTGGTTGTGCTGAGTGGCTTCTAGTGAAATATTGGCTCGCCTTTTCTTTGAACGCCATCAAAAATTCGAGCCTGAAAATTTTTTCCCGTGCGTTGTAGCCCCAAGTTCGCTCAATCAGAGAGGCAGACGCTTTCGAGCATCACTGATGTGATCGTCACTCGGAGTTATTTTATTTAGGATTTTGACGGCACTTGAGTTGATTGGTCGACTCGTGAGGAAAACCATCACTGTGCGCGCGCCGTATTTCAATGCCGTACACGAACTGAGCTAAAAAATAACGAAATCGGGCTTGCCTTCCTAATATCACTTAAATTTTCCAGTTTGCAATGGCATAACGCGAACATTTTATTGCGTAAAATTAGAAAATTGAAGTGGCTTTTTATCTCTATTTGTTGTGTGTTGTATACCTGGACGTCGTTGTTAATGCTATCCGCGTGTTAATGCATCTCCCAATTCTGTATGATTGTTAGTCATTTTTCACCATTATTGAATTTCTTTCCCTTAATTCTTTTCCGATTTGACCTGTTTATTGTGGAAATTGTTTGTCTCTGAATATATCTCAACTACAATCTTGTATGTAATCTTAAGAAAATAATTTCTTCCCAAGAATTTTACTAAGGCCGAATAATACTTGTAATAAATACGCATATAGTAGGCATTGTAAAAACGTTCAATCCACATTTTCTGAACCATATTTCAGTTAATTGCTTCATACTATATTATCACTCGAACTACAATATTATCACCCAAACATTAGTTGCGCCTTCTGATGTCCATGCGGAAATTCGTTTTTACCGGCACTAACTTGATTATATTGAAATGTTGAAATTGCTAAAGTGCAGCGTTGGCCTAGTAGTAAATTTTTTAACCATTTATGGGATAGAAGCATTTTAGAAAATAACAAAGCAATCTGGAAACTGTTCGCTTGAAGTAAGTGTGGCCGGCATCTTAAAGAGAGCCTCTCAATAGAATTTAAGTGCATTATTGCCGGATCTTCTGGAAGTGATGTTTTATTCGAACTCCATCCATAATTGAAAGCGTTTTAGCGCCTATCGGGAGGACATTTTAGAAATCCATTTCATCGCTGGTCTGTGCATAGCGCCCTAAGTATTTTCTCAAATCACGCCTGCTCAATTTCCCCTTCAACTTCAACACTCGGCCTTTCGAAAATTCGGTGCAAATTTGTCTGCAGATTCTCGGCTTTAGAAGAATGCAAGTCAATCTGGTCGATTTTTTTTCCATACGAATGTAATCTCCCGTTGCAGTGTTCTTGTAAATGACATAAAGCACTTGAATGGTTGCGAAGAACGATTTCTTGTAATTTGTTCTCCTGAGATCTGATTTCAGTGCTGGTTCAGTCCTCGACCAGGTATGGATTGATCTGTGTATGTTATTTTTTGTCCGCTCATAGCCTCAGACGATTGTTTTGTGTTCTCGCGACGTTGAAATGAAAATGAAAGTTGTTTCAAAATGCACGTACATATTTGATACTATTTCATCAAATAATATCTCTAGGATAAGGATCATTCAATCAATAGTCAAAAATTTTATTGGTACGGAATTTGTATCAATATCTTGCTTGCTTAGAGATAATATATAAGATTTAAAAGAAAAATCTACCCGACTCGCGTATCAGGGTCAAATTCGGCTTTACTTAATCTAATTTATGGAGTTGATGGATATGCATATAGTCGCCGCGTATGTTTCAGCACTTTATCGTGAAGCTTTAGTACCTCCCCTGTGGTACCTATATCTTCTGGGTGAGTTATAGTGGAAATTAAATAATTGGGTTGATTATGTAATGATTAGTACCAGCAGTTTTTTCCCTAGGTGTTGACCCTCTTGGTCAGTACATTCATTGGTCGTCCACATTTTTCCTTGTATGGTTTGTTGAAAAAATAACTTTTATTGATCGTTTTGAATAATTTGTTTTTGTTGGTGCGTGCAGTGTGTCCGCCTGGTCAGTTCAAGCACGGCGTCGGGGAACTGGAGTGCTCAGGGTGTCCGGAGCACAGCGCTGCCCCGCACTCCGGCTCCACTGAGTGCCGTTGCGACACCGGTTACTACCGCGCCAACCACGACCCTAAGGACATGCCTTGCACTCGTCAGTACAGTGATTGCAACTTAGTATCTCTTTTTATACACTTTCCCTTTTCTGAATGTAATCGAGGAGGATGAGATGATATTTTTCTCATAATTTGATTAAAAATTTATATCGTCTATATGAACATCTGGATAATTTTCATGTATTTTTGGAGATTTGAAGTATACGTTTCAAGCTTTCTTTATTGCGGAATCCATAATCTGAATTTGATGCGTATGAACCTCCTATTGCTGTGCTGTTCTCATGCAGCACACGGCCTTCCTTTGATTAGGATTAATCTTTGAACATCATAATACGTACCAATGCCTGATTTTTTTACATTTTATTTTGAAGTATTATTTTCTCTCAAAGAAATTTCCCGATTTTTCAATGTACTTTAGAATCAGGTTTCTTGTGACTCTCGCCCTGTAATCATTGACTTGCTACAATTCATCATCATTATCATTAATGATATAATTTGTCATAATTATTAATTTATCATCATCATTTGTGTGATCATAGTACAAGACTTGTGTTTGCACAGGCCCTCCCGGCAAGCCGCGCAACCTGACCGCGACGGTACTCGACCAAAGCACCGTGGAGCTGTCGTGGCTACCGCCGCTGCTGCACGGCGGCCGCAGCGATACCGTGTATAGGGTCGTGTGTGATGCGTGTGGCAGTCAGGTGGCTTTCGTGCCTCCTCAAGTGGCTGAGGTGAGTGCATTTGTGTGGCATTTCTTTGACATTCGGCTAGGCTGACTTACATCATTACATGTGATGACCGTACAGGCGATTGTTTTTCATAATGCACCGTCCAAAGCCGAAGTATGTTTAAAAAAATCAATTTTCGCAATATACTTTAGAGTTTCATTAGGACACAGATTTCAATTTATGAACTTTAACAACCATCCTAGTCTGGTATGGTTATTAAAGCTGTAGCTGGAAGTTATTAAAGCTGCAGACCGACAACTTCCAGCAAGCTATACCATCTCATTACGCCTAACTAATCGCCCTTCACCTATCATGCACCTGCAGGAAGGGTTCAACACCACAGACGTGAAGGTGCGCGGGCTGAACCCTGTCACGGCCTACCGCTTCCAAGTGATCGCCGAGAACGGCGTCTCGGACCAGGCGCCTCACCACTCCAACGTGGCCGTCACCGTCACCACTGAGGCTGCAGGTGCGCTTCTTATTTATACCGTAACATTTGCGTTGTATCAGCCTGTCCGTATTATTCTCAACGGCAGATATGCATTCTTACCGTCACCACAAATGCTGCAAGTGTGTTTCTCACTTATACCGTAACATTTGCGTTGTATCAGCCTGTACGTATTATTCTCAACTGGAGATATGCATTCTTATGAGTAGCTTAGTGACGTACTGTATCTTGTGTGCCTTATTGTCACACTCGTTCAAAACTGACAGCAATTTCGGAGCCGCTGACTAACTGTAAATATCAACACGATTAGCTCCACTATTGTGCATTGTCACGCACCTTTTTAAATTGCATACCTACTCTTGTTTTTATCATAGGATTTAATTATTTCCGGTAACAATTGTCGATATTTACTATTATCACTTCTAGATTTTTCTATAAGTATTTTATTTTCAATTATCCCAATTTTAATTTACATGAATAGCTTTTAATAGCCTCCAATGTCTCCTGCGATGTAGCGATTTTTAATTTTGCGTTATTTGGTTTATTAGGCTGGTATTAGAGAATATTTTAATGATATCTTTGAATGATCTAAACTTCTAGTTTAGATATGCTCGGGTGTCGTCTTCTTCTTATATTGTCATTTGGTCGTTGTCGATAAAATTAACTGTTAGATATGATTTGCATCAGGACTCTGATATCGTATTGATACATTGCTTAATTTTGATTCATGGACCTAACATCAATTTCCGCAAGCGGATTTCTTTACAAACAAAAGTTTTGTATTTCCTACTGAAAAGCCAATGTATTCTTCACATCAGCTCAATTTACCGCTTAAACGTCGGCGATTTGTTGATAACGATTTTGATTTATTTCAACTCGTGCAAAAATTTAGCTTATGGTCTTTCTCAATAATTTCATGAGAATTCCCAAACTAAATATATTGATTAGCATCTATGGTTCATTGAGATTCATTCTGTGCCATGAAAATGATTCGGAATGTATCATCTTACGCCCGTATTGTGATTATTAGTGTAGGTATTGCTTTGGAGCTGTGACCGCAGCTAATATTATTTGCATATGAATAACTCTAATTGCAGCTTATATCTTTCATGTCTGTAAACATTATTGCACATAGTTCAGTACCTGAAACCTAGAAGTCGCTTAGTTAGTAACATATTCATGAGAATAATAACTCGCAATTAGAAATTACGTACGTATGTGGGTTTCTCAAAACCTCGTATGTGGTAGTGTTGATGTACATTTTGCTCTGTTTCGTATTTAGCTCATGTTGCGAAACACGCATATAAAATTATTCCCATCTTACTTCAATTTACAGGGAGCTTTCGCGCCCTACCTTCCGATAACAAAGGTACGTCAATATTTCGGTATAGTGTGTTGTAAATCTTGTTTCTGTTGGCAAAAACAGCCTGTCTCGACAAGCTCTAATGTATTTTTTTATTTCCCATCCAAAAAGTAAACTTTAAACTTACTATGATGATGAGATCGTAGAAACATAAGTGTAATCCAGTTTTTTCTGCGGTTAAATTTAGTTTTATTCCGTGTTTGATGTATTTTTAATATACTTTGTAGGACCGTCGATGGTTCGCAACGTGCGCATCACGAGCGTCAAAAGCACCGAGATTTCTCTTGCGTGGCAGCCACCGCTTGACGCTGCGTCGGAGGTCGAGATGTATGAGGTCGGTTATCATCACCATGCCGTATTTTTAATAAATTTATTTTTTTGGGGTGCTATTGCTTTCGACAAAGCGAGAGGATCAAATCAGACTGTTTTCATCTTCTGATCTTGCCATGCAGTGTTTCGTGTTATCAGATTCGCTGCTTTGGATGTAGTTTAAACATAAACTAAATATAATCGCTTTACAGTTGCTAATAATGTTTTGTTTATGCACCTCAATTGTGGTTTTAAAATTTTTTTACACCATCGCACACGATGTAGCTATCATCTATTTTTGCTCCATTTTTCGATATTACTGACCGACAATATTCTTCACTGGAATGACGATGTGATTAAGTCTATCCCCCTTCTATGTTTTCATTTTATAATGGGTTTCAAAAGGGTGGCACTCATTCATGTACGTCGTTGAAAATAGGTTTAGTCAATAGTGCCAGTATATACGAGTATACTTCACTAAATGAAAAAATGGAATGGTTACTTGCCTGTCGTATGATGGTATGTTCTGCTTCCAATCACTAGGCTTGACCACAGTTTTCCTGCCCCCAGGTACAATATTACGTGAAGGGCCACGAGAACAACTCGTCCACCATCCTGACCACCAAGGAAGAGTCTTCCCTCGCTGGCCTGCGGCACCGAACTGTCTATGGCTTCCGGGTAGGTTTGATATATTTAATAGCACCATCTAAATATTTTATTCCTTTAACGTATCAACTAGTTACGATCAAAAAGGACTTCTTTGCTCAATATAGCTCGTTGATGTTAATGACTTCATTTATGTTGAAATCTCATTATTTAGATGAAGAATAATGCAGCGAATGATAACAAATACTAGTACGAGATATACCGATTTCGTTACTCGTAAAATGCCGTAATTTTAGTAAGAAAGTAATCAGCTTCCACTCAAGTGGGATTACATTACTACTGTCTGCGACTAGGCTTCTATACTTCATTCATATCATTTGTCCAGGTACGGGAGAAAACTGTTGCTGGCTGGGGTGAATATTCTGCTCCTGTCTACAAAGAAACCGGACAACTTTTCAACACAGGTCTGAACTTGGAGTTACGTGTCAAAGCTTATGCCATTTACAGCTTATGCCACAATTGGATGATTTTCAGCTTATGCCAAAGCTTATGTAAATCTAGTTTTACATATTTTAGCAACCACACAAAACTTGGAATCATGTGGCAAAGACAGGAGTAAATATAGTTCAAAATTATAATGTTTTTACTTATCTATCTTCACTGTAATGAGGCCAAAATTCTACACCAAATTTTGAACTTTCTAACTAACTTTCTCAGTCAAGGCATCCTTAGCGAAAAAATTTTACTTTAGAAATTGAGTTAATAATATATAAAATTATTATGAAAAGAAAGAAACAAAATATTCGTGACAGCAAGCTTGCATGGCTACTTTGAATATAAAATGTAATGTTTCAATCGCAAAAAAAATCCAAAAAATCAGGTGCCATTTCTTCCTCTGTGAAATATATATTGTTACTTGGTGGATGAGCTTGTTGTTTAATAAATACTTGTGACCTATAAAGCTGAGAAAGGAAAATTATTAAAAAAGCAAAAGGTCTCACCTGTTGATGGAATTTTTTCTGTTGTAAATTTTTTTCTGTCTACGTCGGCTGAATATACCGTGAAAAAATTGTTATTTGATTAACTTTTTATACTTTCCACGTTATTACTCACGTAATTCCATTTCGTGCTTCTATATTTTGTAGTTTCAAATGAAATCGCCCCCTTTGAAAGTTTTCCAAGCCCGCATTTATGTTCAGCAGAAACACGGACGAGTGCAACAAGAAACAACCTTCTGACTGTGACACTCTGGAGTACAGGAATGGTGAAGGTAAGCACATTGCCTCATGGCGCATATAATCAAAATTATTCACTTTAGGTAACGAATATATCGCAACAAGCCAGACAATTCAAATATGTTATAATAGCAATGTGCTCCGACCATTATTCGGAAACTCTAATATTGTGCACTATTACTTCGTACAAATTTGAAACATTACAAAATTAAAAAAAAATGATTATTTTGGAAATCATTAATTAAATAATAAAAGTCAAAGCATTTCGTCGGTGATAATTATGTCTGTTTCAATTGCTGTTTCTTGCGGATCAGGACTCGTAGTCACCTACAGCAAATGTGAGTTACTTTGTGCATCGCGAGTAATTTCGTGGCGTTCTTTTTACCAGTTGCGCGTGATCGTTTGCACTTGCTTCCATGTTACTCGTTCTTTTAAGCGTGTAGCTCCTGACGCGTCAAACCATATATTCATGTATCATCAATTCTCCAATGTTTCATTTTTGCTGTGTAGGATATAGATTTGTACCTAAATTTATATTATTTTGTAAGGGATTTTATTGCTCCTAAATTGCTTTAAATGTGTGATTTTTGCACAAGATTTTCGTTTTGTCTATTTTTATCGTTGCACTTTAGTGATCATTTATGGCAAACCCTCTACGTTTTGATGAGCTCAAATAGTCGTTTGTTAGCTACTCCTCGGTTTTTGTTGCAATGTCGGGGCTATATTATTCATTATAATGATTCACGCACGAAGAAATTACTCTTTTACTATATTATTGCACGGCATTCTTATTAGCATTCGTCTTGCCCGTATGAAAATTCGCTCAAACGCTTCGTGTGTCAATCAAGTTTCATATGCATGCATAAACTTCCTTTAAATAATTTTTTATCCCTCATCCAGTTTTTCACAAAATTGGTGCAGGTACATTCAGAAAAATGATAAGTAATATTTTGCCTATAGTCTCACACTATCTGCCCGTATCTCTCATCCGCCTTTTCACCAGTCAACGGAGAAAATTGCATTAGGAAGATTCATTTGAAGAGAAAAAATGCACCTCTATTGTCCGAAGCCTCGCTCATATATTTTGAATGTGCGATCAGATTTTATTCAGTTACATAAATGGTTAGCGTTCATATAGAAGAAGAAAATTGGAACAATTTCCTCACGAATCATTCATATTCAGATAAGTTTAGCAGCACCACAATTAGCTTACAACAAGAATGCCGCAATTCTTGCAGTTATGGAATCAAATTGAGCTTCCTTAGTTAGACATGATTATTTATTACCTTGTCTGCGCATGGTTCGCTCAGTGTGCTCACTTTGCTTACTGTTTTGTAGTTTGCTCTTTTGGATGTATTTACAGGCTATTTTCGCAACCTATTTTGGTTTCGTTATATTTAAATATTGATTGTACAAGATATTTTTAGGAATATAGACTAGTCAATTTTTTTTTTTTAAGATTTTGATTTTGCTTCTTATTCTGGCCATTTATTTATTTATCTATTTTTAATCGCGCCAAAGTTATCTTACTTTAGCTAGAAGGGCTTCTAGTATTAACTTGAATCGAGTTATACTCGTAAGACGTCTTGTTTCCTGATGGTTTAACTGAATTATTTTGGTGAAAAAATTTATTAAATTTCATTGAAAAATAATTTGCTTGCACAAACAATGAAGCCCAGATTAGCTTGCCTTACCTCCTCCACTGTAACTCCCCCATAACATCTAAATCTCTCAAGTATACTTTCCTCTTCCCTGTACAACCGAACATATTCCTAGACCTTTCATGTACCCATATTTTCCTAGCGTAGTGCCCCCTGTAGCTTTGTGTTCTCTACCCCCACAGTGCACGGAGTGCTGGAGAACCCACCCATAGTACAGACTCACACGGCTGGCAGCAGTGAGTATATATGCCCTGTGATGGTCTGTAGCTTTACTCCTGAACTGATGGTACAGACCACACGGCAGGCAGCAGTGAGTATATATACCCTGTGATGGTCTGTAGCTTTACTCCTGAACTGATAGTACAGACCACACGGCAGGCAGCAGTGAGTATATATACCCTGTGATGGTCTGCAGCTTTACTCCTGAACTGATAGTACAGACCCACACGGCAGGCAGCAGTGAGTATATACCCTGTGATGGTCTGTAGCTTTACCCCTGAACTGATAGTACAGACCACACGGCAGGCAGCAGTGAGTATATATACCCTGTGATGGTCTGTAGCTTTACCCCTGAACTGATAGTACAGACCACACGGCAGGCAGCAGTGAGTATATATACGAGTATATATACTCTGTGATGCCCTGATTTCAACTTTAAACTGAGTAAAGCGTAAAGCCGGAAGAAATTCAGCGCAATAATGCTGTCAGAGACGTATATCCAATTCGGCATAAAACTATCCCGCGTTAGCCTGTAAATAAGTGTCGGCTAAATGGTAGAAAACTTTGAAGTATTCGTACTATTCGTTTAACTATGCTAGTCGTTTAATAATTGTGTCGTATTTTTTTCCCAACGTTTTTATCCGAATTACTTCTGATTGAGCGAACGTGAATGGTCTTGGAATTAACGGTCGTGTAGTTGCCCTCCTTCTAATAGCAGCACATAATTTATACGTCGTTCACCTGTACACCTCATCTACGTAGCAAGAACCCATTAATGTTGTACTATATTTTCCAATTGACTCATTACTACCGTTAGCTTCCTATGCAGGAAATACACTTAGTGAAATGATTGCACCATTTCCGAATGATGCACTTTTTCAATCATTTGTGGTTCATTTTGACCCTGTTTGGCCTGGCAAAAAGACGCAGCAGTCTCCTCATTGTTCGTGTCGTGGGTGAAACCAATCATGGTTTTTATATCGGCCCCAATTATTTCCTTGAGTGCATATTAAAAAGTTTACCCAATTTATTTCATATCGGGAATAAACTATATTATGTACATTTTTAAATAAATTCCCGAAATTATTTTTACGATACGTGATTATGCTCTAACTGTAACGTTCAATGTTCTTCTAAACACTTCAGCTTGCTATCCCTGAATGTTGATATGTTTATTATATTAGTTTCTGATCTGGTGAGCTTAGCTGCACCCACGCAAAAACTGGCCGAGCTATGCAATGACTCAGAATATAGCGTTTTTTTTTTTAAATTACAGCGTGACATTGTTATTGAATTTGAGTATCAAATAATATGCCCCACTGTTTCTGCAGTGACTGCACCTCTCTTCACCCCCGCGGGCCACCATCGCACCTACATCGACCCCCACACTTACGAAGACCCAAATCAGGCGATCCGCGAGTTCGCGCGCGAGATCGACGCGTCGTACATTACCATTGAGGCGATTATTGGCGGTGGCGAATTCGGTGACGTCTGCAAGGGCAAACTTACCTTGCCTGGCCGACCTGAGATGACTGTTGCCATCAAGACTTTGAAAGTGAGTACATTTACATCACAGTTCTTGACATTTCTTGCACCATAGTCCTGGGTCAGAGAGTTGTTAGAGCCCAATCTTTCCAGTGTAGCATGTCCGTAGAACTCTTGGATTGTTATCTGAATACGACCTAATTTTCTGTTGTTATTTTAGTAAATTGAAACAAAAAGGTATGGTGTTATACTCTCAGACAATCCCGTGACTTATCACAGTAGAAACGATTCTTTATCCGCTTTCTCGTACCATGAAAATGAATTCAGTTCTTTAGATTTGCATTAAGACAGTTCTGTCTCTGCGTGGGAATCGAATCTTGTGAGCTTTTTTTCGTTATTTTATTTGCTACTTTATCGCTTTGCTACTTTGTCTTCGTGTCGACAAAGACTTAGGATTGTATCACATTATGCTCTAGTTCTTAGTCATTATGTCTTCAAATACCAGGTAATAAACTCATCATGTCTTGTATTGCAGCCCGGATCATCAGACAAGGCGCGAGTGGACTTCTTGACCGAAGCCTCTATCATGGGGCAGTTCGAACACCCGAACGTAATTTTCCTACAAGGCGTCGTGACCAGAAGCAATCCCGTCATGATCATCACCGAGTACATGGAGAACGGATCGCTCGATCACTTCTTGAGGGTAGGTTCATCTTTGATACTCAAATGATAACTTATTAATTTCATATAAACTTATAATAAGAGTGTCGGTAACTTTTGTGGAGTTGCAGGTCGTTTTCCAATTAGTAAGTTCATTTTTCAGCAAGCTCCGTGTGCAACAGCTTTAGTTATCAGTGCTTAGTTAAAATTAGTAGCTATTTTATAAAAGTTTTAAGTAGCTACTATCTGAAAATGAGTAAAGTAATCATCACTAATTTTACTCATTTTTCGGCGATCCTATTTTTTACTAAAACCTTTTTACCAATTTGTCTGCACAATTTTAATAATTTTTCAGCACTCGTCTCTATTTTTTCTCGTCAACCTCGTATTAAAAGTAAGAATATTTGCAGGTGAACGACGGCAAGTTCCAGGTGCTGCAGCTGGTAGGGATGTTGCGTTGTATTGCGTCAGGCATGCAGTACCTCAGCGAGATGAACTACGTACACAGAGACCTCGCTGCCAGGAACGTGCTTGTCAACGCCCAACTCGTCTGCAAGATTGCCGACTTTGGCCTGTCCAGAGAAATTGAGAGTCACACTGAGGCAGCTTATACCACTAGAGTGAGTTTCGTGTAGAGGGAATAAATGAGTTCTGTTTGTCAAACATCAGCGGGAATAAATACAGTATCGTAAATTCCTCTTAACATAAATTGCATTGATTGAGTATCTCAAAGAGGAAATAAAAAAATATAACTCAGTACTCACTGCAGTGAGTGAAAGAGAGCGCATTTTCTCGTCCGTCCGTGACGAAATCACGGACGGACGGATATGACGAGCACACGAGCGCCTTTTTTTCTATAAATGAGAAAATGCGCTAAAAATGTATTGGGTAGGTATTGCTTTGAATAATTGTTTCCGTTTATTTTTTCTCTTTGTACGTAATGTTTGAACTTTTGGAGTTAATGGGTTTAATGGGAGATGTTTTGGTTTCGGATGGATTTCAGTTTCAGGCGTCGCAGTACCTGTTCGAATCTATTGAGATCCAACATTAAGTAGTTCTAACTGTTAATTATAAAATTCTTCATTTGTTACTGCATAAGGCGTACGCTGTAAACCTAAAAATGGCAATTTAATGATGGGATTCAATAAAAAATCATCAAAAATGTAGTCTTGGTTTATTGTATTCTATTTTATTAACATGAAAAGCAGCTGAAGCGGTTCGTGATGTAATCCTGTTCTTACTTACTTTGTATACAATATTTAAACAAAAGCGGTATCCGTTCAAACCTGCTGTTAGCATTAGAGTTACAACTCTCTTATAAATTTTCGATTATAGATTCAATATAGGTAAGCTTATAATCTTATACGTTTAAGAGATTATAACTTACCGGACTGAAGCCTCATTTCCAAAGCCCTTCCTACCATTTTTCCTCATCTCATGATTCCGCCATTAAAAAATATCCCACATAAGAATTCCACACTAGCAGTATCGTGAAATTGCTCTCAAACAGCCACCTTCAAATTTCATTTTCACGTTTCAAATAGACCTTCCAACACGCAAACCCTCACAGACATATGACAGATTACCAATGAGGAATAACATTTGGAAGCCCTCGAGTGTATCTGTGTTCACACTACTTTAAAAATACGTTAAGAATTTATTGTAAATTTTCTTGGTGTTTAGGGCGGCAAAATTCCGGTTCGCTGGACGGCTCCTGAAGCGATCGCGTTCAGGAAGTTCACGAGCGCCTCTGACGTGTGGAGTCTCGGCATTGTGATGTGGGAGGTGATGAGCTACGGCGAGCGGCCCTACTGGAACTGGAGCAACCAGGACGTCATCAAGAGCATAGAGAAGGTCTGATCTTGTAATTAAATATTAAAAAATGGGTATTAAATCCTTGATTAATCTTCATAGATAGAGCTGCAACAGATTAAAAACATTAATAATGATTAAAATATCAGTAAAAAGCACAAAGACGTTACCGTTTAATGGTTGTCCGTATTGTTTTTAATTTTCTTACTGTTAAATACATATTGATTGATTTGTCAGTCTAAGCAAATTTCTGCTAAAAATAAAATAAACGCCTGAAAATGCGTTGAAAAGCGCCAGTAACTAAGGTCTTGTTTCGTATTTGGGTCATAAACATCGAGAAATTAACCTGTGGAATGATGGAAACAAATTATGATCTTATCTCAGAAAGTTTCAGTTAGGATTCGTTATTTACCTATGAAAATGCTCGAAATGTAAAATAATAATAATAAATGTAAAATTATGCTAAGAATATCGGTCTGTCAACTTTAGTGTCGCTCTGCTGCACAGTGCACACATGCCTCAGTTCACGATCACTCTACTCGTTTTTATTGACGAAGTGCCTCGGCGTGACTACACCTCCATGTCGTGTGCAGGGCTACCGCCTACCCGCCCCGATGGAATGTCCTGAGGCGATCTATCAATTGATGCTCGACTGCTGGCAGAAAGAACGCAATCATCGTCCGTCCTTCGCGTCCATCGTCCACACTCTCGACAACCTCATTAGAACACCTGAAGCTTTGGCCAAAGTCGCCCAAAACAGGTTTGTCCAAAATAATGTCTGCATACATTCGTTTGTAACTGTTATATATTGTACCAATCTTGGCAATTATTTTAAAATCAGTGGGAGTGCATGTTCAACTCCTTAGTGCATGTTCAACGTCGTGTTGTCTTAACCTATTTGTGACACTGCCTGTGATATAATATTTTCCTATTTGATCTGATGAGCAGGCCAAATATCGAAAATGATATTTGGACTTAACAACAATGTAATTGAAATAAAGCTTGAAAAAGCTTTTTTCTACTGTAATTGTTTTTAAGAAGTCGTACAAATAAATTGAATGTCCGAGCAACCTAGTAATACTTCAATTTGAATATAGTTATCATTTAGTATGCTGGTTGGCTGAAGGTGCCGCTGTTTTGTTAATGGTGTGCGCCCAGTGCGGTCAGACGGAGCTTTGTTTCTGGACCTAATATTGCTTTCGCTATTATTTCTTAGTGCACATCTTGATGTATTAATTGAATTCTCATTCATTCTCAATTTAATATGTAATTTCCTAAACTGCTTGTTGATAATTGGTGGGTTAATTATTTATATATACAATATGACTTATTTCATATTATAAACTGATTATTTTTTTGTGTCTTCGTAATTTCTAAACTCGTATTTACGACTGCATGCTTCCGTTTGACGTCGTCTATAGACCGTACATAAATAACCTTATAAAGCCCGCATTCTGTTCACTAATAACTCGTACAATTCGTGACGTCCTTTTTGACTTTAGCCGTATTGGTATATTTGACTTTTATGTAGCGAATAAAGTTTTTGGTTTAGAAGTACACAAAGCGTATCTGAGCTATCAATTTAGCCAGCTGATAAATATACTATCATTTATGGGACTAACTAACATCATTGCTCGTTTACAGATGCCAGACCGCTCTTGGTCTGGACTCTACAGACCTGACCCAGCTGGGCTCGGTTGAGGAGTGGCTGTCATCACTGAAAATGTCGCGGTATCTCGAGAACTTCGAGAGCGCCGGACTGTCAGACGTGCAGTCGGTGGCGCGTCTCAACCAACGCGACCTAACCACTCTCGGCATAACGCTCGTCGGTCATCAAAAGAAAATATTACAAAGTATTCAAACCTTACGAACGCAGCTTGCCGTCAGTATGGCTGAAGGATTCTTAGTTTAATAAGCTCACTCATTATAGATCTTTTCTAATCTCCGCTATGCGGGTTTCCGTATTATCTTTGCAACGTCTTCATCACGCACTAAGTTGCTTCTGTATAATTTTTTCCCCTTCCATATCCTTTTCTTTGTATGTTAAATTCTGCCTGGAACACTTGTTGAAAAAGGTGTGTGAAGTGTGTGAAATTATCGGAAAACTTGATTTCTTTAAAATATTTCATATTTTAATAATTTCATTGTTCGTTCATAGAAAGACGTCGATTAATTATTTGTGGTATAGTTGTGGTTAGAATTTATTTAATTCGAGCTGATTTTGTGCTATTGATAATAAGTCAGTTTATGTCATTTGATCAAATTAGTTTTCTCATAATTTTTATAGAATATTTCAAAATTATATTTCACAGGGATGATTTACAACACCATACTTATCTATTTAACATTTCTCTCAGTAGTTTGAAAGAAAGGAGTGTATTTTTAATTTATTTTGTTGATTGTTTTGGATATTATTTAGCCCCGAGCTTTGAACTATTTTAAGAGAGGAAATTATCGTGTTTTAGAGAGATGCTTCGTTGTTCCTAGAGACTCTGTGCTCGACTGCGAGTCCAAATTATGAACAACGTCTTAAATAATGACCAACTTGTAGTGTAATGATTCAATGCGTGGTATAGTACTAAATTTCATGGTAGTTATCTATTTAATTATAAAATTATTTTTTTTGGCGTTAATACTGCACTTATTTTTGTACTATCCTATGCATTTATGTTGAATTTGATGGCTATTTCTTTGCATCGTAAACAATTCACGCTGGCTCTGTATATTTCTAATCAATTTTAATTTCTTAAAATGTTTAACTTCCATAATAGACATTTATTGGACCAGTTTTACTTTCATAATTGTTTTGGATTACGGGCGTTTAGTTGGCTTTTGTTTTTGCTTCACTGTTAGTATTCTGTATCATTGCTTTCCTATTATCCATTTCTTTTACTTCAATTACAAGTTGGCAGTTCATACGCTCATTTTATAATTGCGTTACGTACACTCGCTCCTCCTGAAACATATCATTAGTCGCCATTGGTCGGCGTGCCTCAGCGTTCCATATTTCATGCAATAAATTACCTTAGAAAATTATTAACTCTACTTCGTAGTTGCGGAGGACCTTCTTGGCTATCGTACACGGCCGGATGTTTGCAGCCGCGCACTAATTATATGTAAATTTGTCCTGATTTTTTAGTGATTTTATCCAATCTAAAACTAATGTCGTTATCGAGCTTTATGAACCCGCTGTTTGTTTCTTGCTCTGCATATTTTTACCAATAACATCGATACTTAAAAGCATTTAATTGACTTTCATAAAAAGAGAGGTCTTAAGACTCATGTCTTAAGACTTTCAATAATAAATTGACTCCATTTCCGCGCTTTAGTTATTCACTTGTTGAGGAAAATTAAACTCGCATATAACAATCATGATACGAAGTTTTGTTTTCTGAAGGAAATTAAGTACAACAATAGAAACAGAAACGCTGTTATTTTGGAGCCTGAAGTATATGTCTGCGCGATAACTTATTCTTCATGTGCTAGCAGA
This sequence comes from Hyalella azteca, assembly GCF_000764305.2. Classification (NCBI taxonomy): domain Eukaryota; kingdom Metazoa; phylum Arthropoda; class Malacostraca; order Amphipoda; family Hyalellidae; genus Hyalella; species Hyalella azteca. Next base: position 25,188 of record NW_025947497.1, read on the forward strand.
TTATAAAACAACCAAGTTTATGCACTCGGCAAATCAAGTTGTATGAATCAAATTTTCAATTGTTCCTTGCTGTTCATCTCTCGGTGCTGGCTTTGCTTCAGGAAAATAGTAATACCGTTCACTTATTTTAGAGGACGCCGAAGCAGCAATGGCTTCAAGCGACCGTTACTCAGATCAGTAGTCCATCCATGTTTTATTGTTGTATGGATAGCGTGTATTTTGAATACTATATCCTCTCTGTGTAGACTGATAGTGTGTCTATGATAATAACTGTTAATTTCATCGTCGTCAAGTAGATTACAAATTTCTATAATAATGATGATGAAAAACTGAGAAGGAAAGCTTCTTTGTACTCGTCAAGCCTGTGGTAGCAGCTTTATTTTCAGCGTCAGTTTCTACTCCTTACTTCTTGTCTTGGTGAAATAACTCGCGTATCGACGGCGTTCTCGTGCAGCTGCAATGATAGACAAAATCAAATTATTTTTTAGTTTATTGGGGATATCGGGTCTCTACTTGTTTTTATATTCACTATATTTACTTCTCTTAGACGCGTTTCGTAGGCAAATACTCTGAATTTATTTTGGCTTGGGTAAATTGAAGTTTGTTGCGAGCGCAGTGTGTAGCTTAGTGCGCCGCTCCTCGTAGTGCAAGCCTGCCTGCATTGGCTGAGATGTAAATAGGAAAATTTCTCTTTGATTGACTTTTTAGACTAGCTCATGTAATCCTTCCATGTTCATACTATTTTCTATTGTATATCATTATAATCTAAAGCTGTTGGCACGCGCGTCAATATCGTGCGTCCGAACTAAGATGATGAAAATTATATTGTGATGACGTAGCTTAAAAAGCTCAATGTTTAACAAAATCTGACTCTGACTCAATAAGTATTGCCGGATAATCAAAAGAGAACAGCCTTGGAACATCACAAAGTTGAACTTCACCTCTTATTATCTGCTTGATAGAAGCTCTTAATTGCTCATATAATCAATAGGTGACTGGTATTATATTAATGCTTTACGGAGTTCACATCGTAGAATGATGCAATTTTGTGTCTTTCGATAATTCTAAGGTTGACGAATTATTAAATAAAAAACTAATCAAAAGGCCCGTTACCTGAAGATAATGCCTTGGGTTAGTTATGAATTGCACAGTTTTGACGATTGGCGAGACTTTATTGGTCGTGTGACCGTATAACGAGGTGTGCTGTAGCGCTTAGTTCTCTATGTCACTGTGTCTGTGCAAGAAAACGTTTCTATCTTTTACAATTTCGTCCCGTCAGTTTAACAGTTTGCTAAGATGACGACAATGAGCACGGAGCTACTTCTTCATGACTAGTGAAATTGAAATGTGGACTATGACATGTTTGCCCTCTTGATACGAGGCAATTCTCGGTCCGATATTTTGCTCCTTACTTGGATCTGTGTGTGTTGTATGCGGCAGTGAACACGGCTGATTATTTTGCGCTCACAGGACCGAGTAGATCTCACAGTTCGGTCGATCGTCAAATATTATCAATGTTCTTAGCTTGCGACTAAGCGGGATGTTGTTTCACAAGCGAGTGCTGAGTGTACCATACTGTAAATAATTGAGATTTGTATAATAGTCCAGAATTATTTTCTATTTTTAGTTGATAAGATGACTAAGCTATCTCTCTCTCTCTTCTCTCGCTTTCTCTCTCTGTGTGTAGTCTCCCTTCTTGGCTGTGGACGAGTCAGAGGATATAGGCGCGGAGCTCGTGATGGACCCGCTTTAAGCGTCATACAATAGCTGGGAATTGGTTACTTACTCGCTAATTATATACATTCTTCCTCTATGAAGAAGAGACTGCTCTTGAGGTGTACATTGCTTATTGCTAGGTTCATGATCTTCATCCTGCCAAAGGTTCCGCTTGTGTGTATATAATAAATAACTGTCTCTACACATGCGTCTTCTTTGTCCTTGGCACGACTCAATGGCAGTTTTTAAGCTCTGGAAGTACTTTTGTTATTATGAGTCCGTCAAATGTTCGGTCAGAACATAAGCTTGAAAGTATTCTGAAATTTTCTTATTAAAGGTTCGAGCGCACAAGGTTTATTTTCGGAGACAAATTCGAAAAAGAGGAATTCCATAAGTGTTGCAGAACTTTCTGAACGGTTTCTCAGCATAGTTTTCATTTTCTGCTGATATGGTTAACTGCCTATTACATGTAGTTGCCGTCAACATATGAGAAGTTGAGACGACATTTTTACTGATACATCAACGTTTTACTCGCACCTAACTGTCATGTAGATACTCAACAGACGAGTAGTCGATACATTTTCTCGGTCGGTACAGCATTTGCGGAATGATGTTCAATGATGTTATTGATATTATATTTTTGTTTTCAATGTTCGATTAATGAGACTTCAGTCATAGCCAACAGTGAATAATTGAGCCACAAATTCAAGTTCTTCTTACACTTTTTGCGTCGATTTAAAGAAAGTTACAATTATTCCGAATAGGTCTATTTGTCGCCGATGAAAAATGTTTATTAATCCCCACTGAATTTAGCAGGTATTTTTAGCATGCAGGTAGTTTGCTAAAAATATTTATCAAATTAAACAAAATGCTCTCAAATGAAGGTGTAAGCTTAGGGTTGAAAATTGTTGGCGAAACAAATATTTACAGATTTCGAATACAATGAAGTAACGCGATGTTATTTCTTTGCTCTTGACACTAGCGTGTCAAATAACTCAGCGTAGACTTTCGCTTGTCCAGCGAATGCGAAGAACCCTTGAGGCTGTGGGAATATTCATGCAATTAGAGACGTTGAAGGAATAATGCCGGGCATGCTCATTTTGCTCAACTCGAGTAAAAGTGATCACCAATTAGTTATTAAATGCCATGTGTGTGACGCTCAATTCCTGACGACCGTGCATGCCGATGCCCGGCGGAGTCACGACCTGAAGGCGGCAACTATTGAGCAACACTGACGTGTCTCATCGAACAGATGGAAAGGGAGAATTGTAAATGTCCCCTTCTTATGGTATTTGATTTTAATGTTTCAATGGTACTTAAGTTTATTTTATAGAAAATAATTAATCACGCTATGCAAAAAATCCATTTTAATCACCATAAATAGCTTTATGACTACTCAACTCGAAGAATTAAGCAGAAAGCATCAACCAGGAAAACCAGGACATTAAATTTCCTCAATTCAAAAATGTGTGCGTTAAAAAAACAGTGATGCGCCATGTAGCAACTCGACATGAATAGATCATCAGCATCAAAGTTAACTGGCTAGAATCATTGTCATTTCAAAGAAATGTAATTTATACTAAACTAAATAGAAAATGACTTCACCGAAGATTCTTCGCCTAAGTTTATAAAGAGAAAATATCACCTGTATCTAGTAGCTGGCAATAAGATGATCGCAGTCAAGCCAGTGATTGAAAAAACACGTACTGGTACACAGAACAGAGAAGCAGAAATGGAGGGGCGTTTCAGATTTGAGGATTGAGGAGTGGATTGAATTATTATCGTAATGGATAAACGAGATTAAAGATTTAATTGAGGACTGATTTTTAATTTTGTCGTTTTAAATTTTTTAAAAAATTGAGAGTTTTTGGTAAATTTCTAAACTTGACTTAAATATAAATATAGGCTTTTACTGGTCTTTTGAAGAAGAGTATTTTAGTAAGTTAGTTAGCAATAATTGTCGACACGAAATCGTTAAAATTCGAAAACTGTGCATGTTAACTCAAGTTAGATTCCAAATTATTTTGTTTAGCATATTTTAGAGTAAAATCAATCAATTCAAATTATAACATGTTCTTAAGAATCATAATTTCAATGCTATAAAAGTCATCATTTCCATGATTTAAAATTATGATGAACGAAACAAACCTAGAAAACTATCATAGTACGTGGTTATGTTTGCATGAAATGTGATTTTCATAATTATAAAAGTTCAACGGGTAATCATCTTTCGCGTTTAGAGTTTAAATTTTGTCGTTATATGTGGGAAAAATATGTCACGCAGTAAAAATCACCAGTGTTTGAGGACTTCAACTTGTTCGAACAGCTTGGTTATCTATTAAATCTCTAGCCGGCTTCGATGTTTCATTATGAGAATTGTAATTAAAAAAAATGTTTGGCTTAATGCTCAAAAGTTTAAATCACGTGAACGAAATTTATTACCGCTCTAAAAAGGTGTTAAAATCGAAAGTTTAGAATATCTCAGATAAAAATAGTGTTCCCAACACCAAGGCAGCTTGTATGAGTCGTCATTAGATGCTAATAAAGAGGCCCGACAAACCACGTCGTCCACACCCAAGCACTTTCCCTGCAAGTCTTCTTGCAAACAACGTTCCTTCTCGCACCTCGAGCTTCTCTAGTGTTATAACATTCCCACTCGTTCAGAAGATGAAAGCAATTCTCGTATTCTTTTCAGCTAATAATATAAACGAACGCTGAACTTTGCAAGTGAAGAATTGGAAAATGTGAGGATCTTGCTAACAAATGAAGGCTGGAATATCGAAGATAAGGCACATTACCCTCCCAAGCAATGCGTCAGATTAGTATTCGAAAAATTTGTTATAATCATAATTATTGGAAATTTTGAAGAATAGAACTGAAAGCTGCCGCTTTTAAAACAAAGAAGAATTTTAGGCGCTGAACAATTTTGCAAGCAGCGTTGTACTTGTCAGCTAACATTTCTCCACACGCTTAATCTATACATATATATCTCCATACGCTTCATCTATATAACTATTATTTTGAAGCTTACGCGTGAACTTTCAACATCAGGTAAACTTGAACTTGTTAACTTCCTAAAACATAAAAAGTCGAAAAATTATCGATACTGGCAGTTTCACTGCCTATATTATGTTCGGAACAAAGTTTTACGTGACTTCATTCACAAAATGATCAACGACCGAAAAAGGCATTGGGCCAAATTTGCCCTGAGCGGAAAAAGCATATCGGAGGGAATTGGTGTGATACAGTGAAACACCGCTCGAATTTTCGATCAAAACGTCAAATATAGATAAGCATTCAAAATGATAGGGGCCCTAAGCGATAATTTGTTTTTGTATGCGTAAACACTTGCATTAAACCTGCAGTTGTTCACCACGAGCTCTCTTGGTTAACTCACGTCTCAAGTAGCCTGATGAATTAAATCATCGCATTTGTAGTTACTTTTGTAAAGCATTACAATGCCTACCAAGCAAAATACGCTTCCAAAAATCGACGACGCGATATGAGCAAGTGAAAAGGGGAATTTGTGATTGAGCTTACACGTTGTTAGAGCACTAGGTGCAAAGATGGGTTATCGAGGTAGAGCTTGTGCGGTGGTTGAGCAGTAGGTGCACGGAAGGGGAAATTGAGGAAGAGCTTGCACGGTGACATAGCACTAGATTTTAATAAAAAGGAATCAGAAGGAGTGTTAGAGGTTAGAGATAACCGAGCCGCGACCATCGCGGAGACTGCTCAATCCTCGGTAACTATACCCAACCACGGTGCTGGATTCTCCTGCTCCTTATATAAATCACGTAAACAAGAGGTCTCCTTATGCCAGCGGTTTTCCTGTAAACTCCCTAATTCGAACAGTCATTCTCACGCTCTCGTCTCGATACCACACTCACGACTATCAGCTCAAACTACAACTCTACCATACATCACTTCCACCTAAATATAACGTCTATAAAACATACTAAAAGCTATATAACACACAAACAACTTGTTCGACGTAATTTCGGGTTAGAATTATTTCGAATTTTGATTGTAAATCATAATTTTTTTGCAACTGTTTCTTGAATACGCTGAACATCGCTTCCACATAAATATAACTTCTATAAAACATACGAAAAGCTATATAACACACAAACAACTTGTTCGACGTAATTTCGGGTTAGAATTATTTCTATTTTTGGTTGTAAATCATAAATTTTTGGCAATAGTTTCTTGAATACGCTGACTTATAGATTTTGATGCTTGAGCACACGTTTGCCTATGCACATGATTGCCGATTGTTCATTTAGAATTTTAAGAGGTTGTTTCCAGTAAGAAAGTACATCAATAGGGTGAGAAGACTCGTGACTTTGAAGAATGACTGCCTGCTATAAGCACGGCTGCTGTAACTGCTAAACGCCTCTTAATAATAGAAAGTACGGCGAACCCGGCCATAGTCTTGCCGTGCCAACTGCACCTTAATGAGTGCGCGAGCACGACCTCATACCGTTTTCGATTTCTTCTTGCAAAACGAAACGACTGCTGCATCCGTGATAAATTGAAGTTCTAAACAACTTTCCCATTCATTTGCTTCTCTATAAAACGAAACGGCAGTCTAAGGTGTCATAAATACGGCATAGAACATCGAACCTGCTAGTTCTGCTAAAAGTTCTGCAGAAACTAAAAATAGTTTCTGCTATTCTCTATGTACCGTGATCGTCTTACGGCAATAAAAATTAGCAAGGCCCCAAAATTACAATACATAGATGTAGGTGCCAGTTTTGTCGTATTTTTCTTTTTAATTTGTCGGTAGGTGCCAAAATAGTGGTTATCTCAACAATGATAATAGTAAGTAAGAATGCTGACCGGAGCTGAAAACGAAAAGGCGGTTCGTGTATTTTTGCTGTTGACTGGAAGATCTGCTGAAGTATTCTTATTTAGACCACAATTTTGACTCATCATGCGTACAAATTAAATGTTGTTTACTTTAATAAAAAAAAGTAATTGAAAGAGCGTGATCTGTACTCTCATGGATTTATAGCTGACGTGGGGAGGAGCTGACAGAATAGATTCCAATGGACGGGTGCACAATTTCCCACTCTTCCAATTCTCGCCGTGATTCTTCCGCAGCACGTTCTTTCATAAATGAGTCGATCAGAGCCGTCAACCCTGCCGCCATCAACTAGGTTTTCACTGTCGCAGAGTTCTGCTGCAGCTCAGACAAGGACGTTGCTGTGTTTTGCAAATCTCTTTGACCAGATAAGCCATCATAAAAGGCACAACGTTTTGCGTAATTTGGATTATTACTGACACTTTCGAGACCACGACTATTTACTCGTTGTTATTCGTGCTTTACTGCTCATGAGCTCGAAAGTCGTAGTAGTAATGTGAAATAACGACAGAATTTTGTTAAACTGATTACTTGCTGACTCTCAAACCAATAAGACTTCCAAAACATACTTTTCAGGCGAAAGAAAACATGAAGGGATTCTTTCACAAAATAATCTCGTAATACGTCTAAAATAACACTAAAATTTTCACTAAATATTTTACTATAATTTCTAAACAAGAAATTTATTCAAGTGGTTTAAACTTTTAATTAATGATAAAACATTAATTAATTAAAGACAAAAAGAAGCGCGTCACACGGTTGAATCGCAAGAAATATAGCAAAGGCAACAATTTAGTTGTTAGCTAAGGTCTTCTGAACTGTCATCAATAATTATTTGGTAAATGTTGAAGTGAGAGGTGGAAAGAACTGTTTATATGATTTCCTTCTTTTTAGGAGGATAATTAGTCCTGAATCCTGATCAATGTTGCGATGGGGAATGAGGATTGGTACCGTAACAAACCCAATTGTGACGGAAATATGCTTAAAAACAGCTAACTTTACTTAAATTTTAACTCGGTGTATCATCTTAGCTGTCATTTCAGGATCAAATGTACAATGGTCAGTAGTCGCCATTCACAGACATGATTCTTTAATGCAGTCACATCGCTGTGCTTTCACGTTTGAATGCCATCTCCGTATCAGGAAGACTTGATAGCTTGCGCCAATAAAACGACGGTAGAAGCCACCACCTTTGGCTTCATTGCATTTACACTGTGGGCACAGAACAAAAAAAATGAGGATAGTAAAAAATCACTCAAGACAAGCTATAGGAAGAAAAAAATGAAACGAATGATATGGAAGAACATCAGGAAGAATAATCTTCGCGCATGTTAAAAAAATTTATTACGTTGCGGAACAACACAAATGAGGTTAACGAAACTTGGACACAATTGTTAAGCAGTGACGCAGCACCAGACAATAAACAGTAACGATGACTAAGATTGCAATATAGAGGACAAATAATTGACTGATATTTTCCAAACAGAAAATCCTGAAATGTATATGTATATCAGCTCCGTATATTTTTCGCATGGTATTTTGATGAGGAACCCTATTCAAAATTGTATTTTTTGGCCCGAAAACATTTCAAAAGCGTACAAAGAATTATTCAGAAAGTTAATGAGCTATTGGTAATAAAGTCATTAACGTCCTAAATTCGCGATATGGATCGACAGAACTATATTTTTCATCAAAGTGCAAACCGAAACAATTGCTCAAGTGTTGAATTGCCTGAACTGCAGACCTCATGTGATGTTGATTATCATGCAAGTTCTGTGATGTTGATTATCATGCTATTTCTTTCTTTTATTATTTATTCTTTTTTGTCTTGATCCACAAAATAAGAAGAAATGCTTGGAAAATCCAGCTAAAATTTAATTGAATTGTGAAAAATGAACTTTCCCTTGCAGCTTCAACGTGAGCGTTGCATGAATCAGGTGCCAAATTTCAAAGTCCAACGGACAACTGAGCGCAAGAGAAAGGACAATTTTTATCAAGCCTGCGTCCTGCCAGGTAGAGTCCACTGATTGATTTGACGTCTCTTCGAAAGCATTTTAGAAATGAGTGGTGTTGACGCGTTCAAAAGGTGAAGATTTCACGTCATAGAATCTGAAGGAAAAACAAATAGAGCTTTTTTTCGTTCGTTGAAATGAATGTCCAGCTAACTAGGAGCCTAATTAAAAGTGAATCCAATCTGTGAGTGACCTGAGCACAGCTATCCTTCGTTCTTTGGGATAATATTTCTCAAAAGACACTGGATTATATGGTAAATAGCGTGGGGACAAAATGCATTGAGGTAGTTATGGCGAAAGGAGGTGAGATTGCCAATTAAAACGAGTGTATGTCATCCACAAAAGGAAAAACATATCTTGGTCTTATAACCATTTCCACCTAGGTTTTTCTAATTTTCATCATTTCTACTCATATATTTTAGGAAAATAATTTTTTCCCATAGCGTTGGAACCGTTTTTAAACGTAGTTTAACCTCGTGTAATTAGAATCTCATATTTTTTTGTGCAAGAAAGAATATTTGGAGAAAACTGGGTGGTCGTATAGCCATTTCCGGCACTGTAACACAATTCAGATTAAAGTTTAATAACTTTAATTCAATTCACAAAAACTTCCAGAAAGAATTACAAAGTGTCGATCATTCAGACAGATTTGACGTATAGCGATCCAGAAACAACATTCTTCGGAGCAGAAACCTACATTTTATAATAGAAAAACCAGGTTAACAGGGCGTTGTTCGAAAACAAGAATTTCAGAGCTGCTTCAAAATTACAGGCAGGGATTATTTTGGGGAGTATGGACTCAAAAATCCGATAAGTTTCTAATTGACACAGAAACATAAATAGAACGCTTTCTGATCAAGTTCAACATTTATCTGTCGTTGAAAAATCCCATCAAAATACTTGACCCTGGTACCAGTCATGGTTAAATTAATATTAATTCAATATTAATATTGAATTAATATTAATATTAATTCAACCATGGCGCCAGTGATCAAGGAGGAGTGGAACCGTCGAAGAGCTTGGAGCGGTATGTAGGCTACGTCATGGCATTAGCGACAGAACTTACTCGATTATAGCCAAAAAATAGCGGAACGTAGAAAACATTTTGATAGGCCACCTGCCAATCGAAACTATTTTACATATGACAGAATTATGCTCGAACCCGTTGATAATTGATTCAGGTTTCAACCAGACGTGGTAAGTTTGTTGGGAATTTTAGAAGCAAAAAATATTTTTTATTATGTAAATTAACTATTCAGAGAAGAAATTTTCAACATTAAGAGCGTCGATGTTGCATAATGACATTCGGTGATAAATAAGGGTTATATTAATTGGAAACAAAGTGGTCGATCGATTGAAATATATTGATCTCAATTTACAAATTATACTATTGAATCAAAATTTTATTAACCTTGTCATTTCTTTCCATTCGTGGTACATTGTAAATATTGATGTACATGAGCAATTTCTACATTTGTAAGGGACACAAGTTTCTTGAAATTGAAAGATGGAAGTATTTTGTGAAGCACTTATCGTTAAATGATTGATAAATATTTGTCTCTTCCTGCGTTAAGCGCTTCTGTTCATAGGCTGCAGGTTGACCATAAGCGTCAACCTGAGAGTACAAAGTATAGGGTATTATGGTATCCTCGATACGCGGTGACTTATGGTCGAACCCAAATCGAGATAAGCACTTTGCGTGACCGTCAATTGCATGGCTTTCGATGGCATTGACGCCAGTGAAAGCAATTAGAAAAGCTGCTTCTCAAAGGCAAAAGGCACATCTATGTGGGAATAGCCTACTTTAAATTAATTTGTTATTCAGTTTTTCACTTTTACAGCAATCAAACTAATTTTACATTAATTTGTGGTAGTTCTCGTCCATCAAATTATTTTATAATGATTACTACAATGAGCGTTATGATTACCAAAATACGATCAATCAACGGAACGTTTACGGATGAACAGTAGCTCAATACTCAGGGTCGACAAGTACAATTAATTTATTTAGGAATAACGCGCCTGCCATGAACGTTACCGCGATCTTAGTAACAGGTTGAGGTAGTGACTGAAAGATGAATAAGAGTTCTAATTATAACTTCTTTTCCGTGGGATAACGTGTACTAACGAAGAAAGCGAGTAAAATACGGGCATTCCCTGTGATAGAACGAAAAAGTAATTTGGGTAGAACTACCCTGAGCACAATGATAGGTGCTGGAAAAGAAATTCGAGTTATTTTAGAGGACCGAACCATGACCAACACAGAGACGGCTCTTGTCACTACGTGACCAAGATATTCTATTCTCATGCTCCTTATTGAGACCTCTTGAACAAGAAGTCACTTGATGTCAGCACTTCGAATGTAAGCATCCCATATTTTGAATGGTCGCTTCGCACCTTTGGACCTTGCTCTCATACCACATCCCAAGAGTTTTATCTCAACTGTCATTCTAACAGTCATTACAGTTATCTAGATACTTTATCTAAATTCATGTGAAACAAAACAAGACTAGTCATCAATGTCTCGAAGAAGATATTTTGGCGCCATCCCTTCGTTCTTAGGGGACGTTTGACTAGAACCACTTGTACGACTAGAAGGAAATCTGGGCCCCAAGCTTTATTTTAATATATACCAACATTTAACGCCAGTTTTGAAATTTGTGAGATTGTTCTATATTTTATTTCAAATTAAAATTACACGTTCTGAAATTTTTAAATATAGTAATATTGATTCAGAATTAAACCCCTATTTCACGCTGCCTTTCCAGGGCCAAGATCGGTACACTCCTTGAAAAATGTTTGGAAATTAATTCGAAAAATCGACTAGAAAATTTATGGAAAGTTGATGAGAAATTAATAGGAAATACATTTTAAGTGAAAGAAAATTCTATGGGGATCTTTCGTGTAATGTGTGAAAAATGGAGTTTGTATAGAAAATACATAAAAATTTATGCAGAATGCATGATAACTGCATAATGGAGTGAAAAAATTACTGAAAACGGGTACAGTTTTTTGGAAAATGTATGTCAGGCTCTGAAAAATATGTGCAGCTCACGCAGGAGAGTCCATTGAGAATAACGTAGTGTTCCTTATACTAAAGGAGGACTCAAACAAACGCACAAGCAACTTGATGTTTTACGTTTAAAGCACGAGAAAGTATATTTATTCATTTGTGTTGGTGGGATTTATCTTGGCATATTTACATATGTTTTATGATAAGGCATGTGTGCAGTACAATACGATCGGAGGACATTTGCTTGAAACCGAATTTGTATTCTAAGAAAATATATTGGCAGCGCATCGAGGGGCTGTCACGAGTCAGCGCAAAACAGGTTGTATTGAAAATTTAAAACTATTAAGAAATTTAGAGCATTAATTTTTTTCGTACACGAAGAAATACAAATTTTAAAACGTAACTTCATGGGCGTTTCCGTCAAACGATAGTTTGGACTTTTTTTCAACTAACATTGCTTCAGACTGACAACTACTGTATATTCTATACACACATATGAACATAAGATATGAACACAAGAAATACGAAAGAAATATAAACACAATATATGCAAGTACACATGAGCGAATCATGAGTCCCTGGACCAACAGAAATAAATACTCGACTACCTGCAGCCGTTAAGTAGTACTCACCATACAAGTAAACTCTAAAGCTATTAAATAACTAAAATAAATTAAAAGGATTAACATACAAAAAAATTAAATTTAACTTTCGTTTTAGTCGACTGGAAATAATCAAAAATAACTTTGAAACTCGACGTGGACTGAAACAAAATAATCGGCATTTAAACGTCAGTAAACATTAATAAGTCTGACAGTGCTCACTTAAACCAAACAGATAGAATAGGAAGGCATGGCTTCAAATAACACGACTACGGGAGAAGGGAAGATAAATGCAGCAGATATCAAGATTGTCGTATTCAATATCACGTTCTAAGGCCAGCTGAATTATTCGCAGGTCCCTCCCTGACGATAATTATGAAATAAATTATCAAAATTGACCACCCCAGAAATGAAGAAACTTTTACATGGCAAGAGTAGTAGAACCTTCAGAGACTGTGAGCTCTGAGCAGTAATCGTGGCATAAGTAGCTTCAATTGTAGTCTATGAATTGCAGCTTCTCAAAACTCAGAAAGCAGCCCTTGCAGCAGCTGCAGCAGCGTTGCACAACCTAAGCACACGCGGAGATGGGCAGGCAGAGAAAGTCGACTGGTGATGCTGGGAGAAAGTGAGATGCTTCGCCTCCTGCACCACCTGAAGCCCACCAACTGCCTCCTGCACCCGCTAAACGCGAGTCCTGCTTTAACAAATGGAAAATTAGCTTGGACAGAAAGTACACCGAACCGGCTCTTACTCTTGTAACTTTTAGAACTGCTCAAAGCGCTCCTGTACCATATGAAACACGCCGTATGCCTACTTTCAGTTTCAAAAAGCCTTTTTCATCACAACAGACATCTGCAGCACATGCCTGTTCCTTTAGTTAATGTCGTACAGGCTGTCACGTATCTTCTCCACACAGCTTAAATGTCTAGTTGCCATGTAACACCGCCATTTGCAAACAACTTGAATAATTTTTCTTGCATGCTCTTCTTAATTGCACCTTCAAAATCAATTAACAGATTTTTGTTGCTGAATCCATGATTAACTTTTCATAATGTTCTTATTGTTATTCATGTGCCTAATTAATGGCCTCTTAAACCTCATTACAAAATAATTTCTTGGACACGCAATTTTTTTCTTGAATACGCTATTGAAGTTTTGCTTTGAATTTCATGGAAATTTTTGAAATGCATAGTTTACTTACACTAGTTTGTTGATTGATTGAAGTTTCAATAAACGATTAAAATAAAATGGCTTCGGTCAGCAGCGGTATTTAGCCTGTGTGGTGATAGTTTTGATAAATTTCAACGTTGATATTTTTTTACTGCCAGGCAGTATCAGTTGACTCGGTCAGTCGGCTGTGAGAATGATCTCAAATGATCATGGAAGATTATCAATTTTTCTTTTGTCTGGAACAAGAATATTCCACGGCCGTAAGACATATGATTAAAAAATTTTTGATATTAGTCACGGAATGACGGACATTTCAAATGGTAACGACAAATACGGTGAAATACCCTGAATTCCTTCATTGATAAACGAAACCTGACTGCAACTAACCTCTTCCAAAGGCTGCATTTGCAATTATTCTTGCTACATTTGGCACATTTTTCGTCCAATGTTGTATGATTTAAGTGCCGCCCTGAAAATTTCTGCAAGCCACGCGACTGTGAGGTCTAAAAAGAAAGGAACTCATTTCCTTGAAACTCTGTGTTAGTTACGACGTGACTAGGATTATCTAAGAAGCTGTCTAGTCGCAATGAATTGAGCCATCCATCAGGGAATATATCCTGAAATTGACACTTTGCATGGCGGTAGGCATTCAGAAGTGAATGTGATTAGAAAAAATGATGTACCAATTCAACTATCGAGTAATGGATTTGAGAATGAATTGTAAATTTTAGTAGTATTTTTGTAGAAGAGCCCTTCAATGTACGAATTTTTAATTAGTACTGTACGATAGCGAACGTTCAAATTCAACACCGGACTATAACTGTTTGCTATGAAAAATCACCGTGCACAGGAATACGCAATATCAAGCATAAGCATTTATTAAAATTTATGCATGCACGCGTCAACAACAGTGAAAATTTGACAAAAAATGACTAGCCTAAAAATAGCCCGGAAAAATTAAAGGAAATGAAGAAAGTGCGCCGTATATGTACGCAGGTCGTCCAAATGAAAGGCCGCGCCTGCGGCGCCGTAGGCAGGTTCCTCCTGAAACGCGCGCTGCAGCAGCGGCCTGAGAGCGAAAGTGAAGTGCATGAGCCTGGCCACAGAGCGTCAGGAATGCGACGACCCTTCCAATGATTTTATCAGCATCCTTCACACCATGGGAACCGAGGGATATTTTTCACGGTATTTTTTTCAAAGATGAGCATCAACAAGTTTTGAATATCACTTGAGGAAAATCAGTTCCATTCCAAAGCTGAGACTAACTCAAACCGTGGGAACGGATTTTTTTGCCTATAAATATAATGAGCTAACCTGAGCTCTACAAGAGTAGCATAATTAAGTAGGCGCTTTATGGCTGAACGTTTGCTAACACCACTAGAAACACTTGATGAGTCAAGACTCAAGTGTCCCATTTCGGAGTGAGCCCACAGCATTGGAATACCAGGACAGCTGAATATGTAGCAAAGTTATCACCTAATCAGTGTCACACGAATGTCAAAAAAAGTTGTTCTAGGAAAAGTTGAAATATATAAAACTGACAAAATGCTCACCTCAGTCCAGGAATAGTTCTGTGGCCAGAGATGATTGTGAGGAAGGAGTGGTGATCAATTGGAGGCGATGAGCGCCCCATGCAGGATCAGGGAACTTGCAATAATAATAATGCTCGAATTAGTTGAGAATTCATTTGAATCCTCGCCATTTTTAGCTAGGAGATAGGACAAAAATGTAAAGAAGATATGGAAATTTGATACCTACTTTATATGGCAAATAGAGATCATAATGGCGTTAGAGTATAATTTATCATTCAAAAAATGTTAAATAATAATTATTATTAGTTGTATTCAAATACTTTTCCGGACAAGAGGATCATCAAAGCATTTTCGTAGGTTGAGCATTACTAACAGCTAAAGACCCTTGAAGTTAAAATCTAGATTTCATTTTCGGTTTCGAACAAGTGAAAATTTTATGGTTGCAGAAAGTCTCCTAATAGCTTCATCAGGACAGCTTCGCACGTTATTCCTACAGGTGAGCAAAAGTTAGACACCGCATCTTAAAAATTAAAGTAGTAAAATATTTTCGAGTCAGAGATTAAAAAAACCATAAAGATCGTGACAGGAAGAGAAATTTATGAACGTGGATGATCGAAGGACTTTCGGCTATTCTGGGTACGTTCAGATCTGACCGTTGGCACCATTAACTTTCGGTAACCGTCATAAAAAAAGTACAAACGGGTCCAGTTCCTCACAGTACAGGATAAACACGTAGGACTTAATGGCTAAAAAACTGGTTGGCCTCGCCATGAACGTACGATATCTGTCGAAGGCGGAGCAAAAATACAGAGATGTTTGCTCCGAAATAAAATGTGTGGATTTATTGTCATGAATAGTGTATATAGTAGTCCAAGTTTGTACTGTCACATTCTTACATCGGAATGAATTCGATTCGCCCACTGTTGGGCAGAAACACAAGTGTAGGGTTTTTAATTTACAGACCCAATGACTTAGAAATAGCCCCCTAAAAAATTGAGCGCCAATGTACAAAAATGACGTGAATGGAATTTGGGAAAGAGAGGCAAAGCCGAGCATCAGCGACTATTTCGGTGTCATCCGAGGAGTCTCACGAGTGACGCATGAATAAATAACTCAATGTGAACCCTTAAACTGTGAGTAACATAAAACTACAGCACTCGATAGCGATAGGAAGCAGGATTTGAAGAGGCTGAATAGCAGCACTCATTATAAACATTCGCCATAGACGATGGCGCAAAGCTATGTTAAACTATTGTACTATAAATGCCCTGGAAGTTATGATGGACGGGAAGATCTATGCAAAAACTGCAGGCGCCTTTATCGTTTCACTCCATCGTTTCATTCCAGCTAAAATGAGCTTATTGGAATATACTTTTCATTGGAAATTTAAAAAATTTTGGGAAAATGGATATATCGCATTGTGGATCTGAATATTATATTGTCAAAGTTTATTTTTTTAACTTAAAGGGAATAACTACAGTATGTTATACGTTTGAGCTCAGAAAACGATCATGCACTAAAACGATCATGCACATGAAATATTAATTTTCGTAGCAATTATTTAATTATTTACCTATCGCACCAAATATATGCCGAGCGTAGCACCAAGGCACCATTCACTGCAGTCTGCCACGAAGCGTTGAGTTCATTCATGCCGCTTTCTCAGCGTTGATCCCCTTCTGTCAGGTCGTTCAATGATGGCGAAGTCGTAAGAATTTTGCATGGCATCGCCTCCCTCCGACCTCAGCACGATAAAACTCGCATATACGATCGTTCAGTGATGCTGGAGTCGTAAGAATTTGGCACGGCATCGCCTGCTTCCGACCTCAGCACGATAATACTCGCGTGGACGATCGAGGGGAGCGGCAGTGAGACAGGCTGCAAGTACAGTTCATTTTCTTTCCAGGACTCAGTGAATGAAGGACGGTGAACGAATGCTCCTAGTATGAGTCAGAGAATAATGCGTGAGAGACGGGATGACCGTTCGAATATTCAAGCAAGAAACAGGTTTGTGGGTGGAACCTCAGCACGATAAAACTCGCGTACACGATCGTTCAATGATGCTGGAGTCGTAAGAATTTTGCACGGCATCGCCTCCCTCCGACCTCAGCACGATTATACTTGCGTGGACGATCGAGGGGAGCGGCAGTGAGACAGGCTGCCGTCCAGTTCATTTTCTTTCCAGGACTCGGTGAATGAAGGACGGGGAACGAATGCTCCTAGTATGAGTCAGAGACTAATGCGTGAGAGACGGGATGACCGTTCGAATATTCAAGCAAGAAACAGGTTTGTGGGTGGAGCTCTACCGCCACGCCATAGCATTATTGGAGGGCCAAAGGAAATTCAACAACGACAAAATGTCACGCTCAGTAAGAATAAAGCTCATGAACCTCCTATATCATTAATGAGCGCAAATGTTACTGCACATTAGCATGATTTGTTCAAGCTAGAATTGGGGCACATGCTTTTGACATGCATGGGTTCTATTGCTGTGAGTAATTGAGTATTGGATTTTCAACAGATTTGGATTTTCAAAATTTGGATTTTCAACAGATAATTTTTGTCAAAAAAAAAGTCCCAAAATTATTGAGGGTATTAATTTTTAGTATCAGATAAGAATGAAACAATTAGGACAGAATTAATTAACTGATTATTCAATTTTGCGCGACAGATACATGAAATTTTGGTTTTATTAGTGAAAAGCTTTGGAATTTTATAAATTTAACTACAGTAAAATAGGCAAACATCTTCATAAATAGAACATTTCTTGTCGATATTGAACAATTATTGAAGTATCATTCATAAAAAAATTAGAAATGCAAAAGACATTCGAATGCGTAAAGGTCAATAAATTTAAGACATATAACATTAAGTTTCTTACATGTCAAACAATAATATCTAATAACTGTATAAATAGAAGGAGTTTGAATTGTTTAATGAATTAATGTGTTATTTTTTTAGCAATATTGCAAACAGTAAATAAAGGATGACTCTTAAACCCGGTATTTCATTAAATCATTGAACTTAAAAACTCTTCTTCTTCCACATTACAGGATAACACAGGAAAAAACTTTGGCTATCGTATTATTTTTACGTTCTCAATTACGCTAGCAAACTGACGTACTCGATCGTCACGGGCTTGATGTCTCACCTGCATGCAATTCGTTTAAGAGTGACTCATATCCCACATGCGGATGTCACCATGTAATTAAAAAACCTTTTGATTCAGCTTCTCTTAAAGATTTATAACCAGTATTCAATACCAATTTAACGATGAATGAAGCCAGCTGTAGAGAAACTCAAGCTATTTGAAGAAATTTCAAATGCAAAAATAACCAAGGTTTAAATGGGAATTTATAAATGTAAGCTTTCGCAACCTGCGCAAATTTAAAAGAAACAGAGCGTACTTGTGCAATGCTCCACTGTGTCGGGAATTTATTGCACCGCTCAATTCAATATATCAGATGTCGTTGTTCAACCTAACTTACCCCAACTATTTCAAAAACTAGCAGCGTTTTTCTCGTATGGACTTGTGTTTATAAATCGTAATGATTTTCCTGTTTATCACGGTGCATGTTCCTTCCTGAAAGTGACAATTGTTAAGATTAGGTTTGTAGAATGCATTGGAGAAAATTCAAATATATTGATTCTGATTTGTTTTATGTATGGTGAGAAAAAACGTAGACATTCATGTGACGTACAAAAAAATATCAATAAAGCTTATCGATTGAACGCTCTCGATTCATGTAGATATTTGTATAATAAAAAACATATTAGTCTGTTTGCAGTCAAATAAGCTGAGTCATTTCTTTATGATCACAAACCAGGCATGTATTGAAAGTCCGAGACAGCAGCCAGATGTCCTGCCGCAGCATAAGGCGTCGTGCTTGCGTAGAGTTTTGTGACGGCATTCCAAACCAAGTGAAAGTTGTCTTTCCTCTTTAGGGTCGGAAGTAGAACGTAGAAATGATGGTGATGACACCTGGCGCGGTTTTTGGCCACATTTAAAGATGATTCTTGGGTGAACTACTATCAATATTGATGTTAAGTTCCTCGGTGTGAAGCTTGAACATTTATTATAAATGATACTTGAAGCTTGAACATTTGAAGCCTGCATATTTGAAGCTTAAACATTTATTGCATTATGAATGGTGTTTTAGATTGGTGCCTTATTAATTAGAGCTCAATTATTGAATACTGATTAATCGTTGTCAAGACTTGAAAATCTTGATGAGACTAAGTCGATCTCTTGATGACTCTTAAATTTCAGTCGGTAAACTATAATAATCCAGCTCTAAATGTACGGATTCTGTTGAAATGCGCCGTGCTGCGAAGTACATATAATACTCTTTTTAATGATCACCGCATTGATTAGTAGCGGTAAACAAAAATATAATAATATGAATTAATTTACAGTCTTAACAAAGTAGTATAGGATCATGAATTTTGTGAAAAGGCACACGACAGCACGAGCTGCATTGATTAGGATTAAATTAAGCTTGGGAACAGTCAACTCCTAAAGAAATTGAGAGCCTACACTGTATATATCACAAATACATTTAAAGGTTATTCAACACCAAACTCAAATGCTTTAGCAAATACATACTGCAACAGGAACAGTTGAAAAAACTTGATTCGCAATCTCTCACCGTCGCTTCACGCTGCAGTTCTCTGGCACCACTAAGCAGAATTATCGCAAATTATAGTAGTTATACAACGGAGATCCATTAGGTGCAAATTCAGTTAGAATGCAGTAATGAAAGAGGTATAGATTTTGCAGTGATATAATCTAATGGAATTAAAAATTAATGAAGGATTCTTTAATTCAGATCAGTTTCAATTTATCAAGTAGCTGTTATCGAGAATTTCACACACATGCTTTGTTTTGTAAATTGAGTGGCACTAATATTCATTCATGCGAGTATGAATTTTTCCAGTAAATGGCCACTCGCAGTATCTACGCGTTACTTATCATCTTAAGGAAATAGCCCATCAAGATTTTATACAAAGCCTATTGTGTATAGTAAATGGCAGGCTTCGATACGATCGAGAAATGTCTGGTGGATGAGTCAGAAGGAAGCTGCTGGGAGGCGCGTTGTTGATGAAAGCGAAAGCCCAGCACGCGTTCGTTGTGAGCTCTGCCCTGAGGCGCGAACGCTTAATACTTGCATTCAATAAGTATAATTTGACTATAATACGCTTATTTAGAAATGATGGCAAGGGGTTGTTGATGCATGGAATTACTCGAATTCATAATATTACCAAGGTGACAGGGATTCAATTATATCCTTCAAATCTACGTAACACGTAATGACATGTATATTAAATAATATTGTATGTATAATTAAGTAATAATACGCATATTAATACATTAATACATATTATATTAATGTATAAATTTATCATCGGTTGTAATATTATTCCGTGCTCTTAAAAATTTAAGCAACAATTGCTACCATAATCATAGTTTCTTGCTATGTTCTTTACGCTTATCCTGAAAAAAAAAAACGGATTTTGAAATAAATACAAACTCTATCATTAAAAGTTTGCAACATCCAATTATTTCTCTCTTTAATTTGAATAACGCTGTTCTCATGCAATAATTTTGAATACTCAATCTATTACTACAATCTATTACTCGAACGTGTCAAAACAATTATCATGAGGGCTTAAGGTCAAACCTACTGAAAGTCGTCGATAACCGGCTTTCTTATTGCAAACCGAACAATGTTGGGGTCGATGAAGACTTGAAGAGAATCAACGGAAGAACTGCTTCGAAATACGCGGGAGAAGGTAATATTGTGTTGTTACTCTCTCTAGCGATGAAAAAGTAGTGCAAGCAATTATTAAATAGAAGGCAAATGTATGATTTAATTATTTCTAATTAACTAATTTATTTATATTTTATAAAGTCACTAATGTGAATGTCCTTTACGATCACTTGACGGAATAGTGCAGGTAAAAAACAGCGTTGTTTAATTTTCGCTGTAACGCTTTACGTGCAGCGTTAGGAGCAATATTTAGCGTACAGTAGGAAAAAATTCAAGTTGAATAGTTGGGAAAATCTAGCTTTTCTTTGTTGACCAAAATAAATTCAGAGCATAGAACATATTTTTTATATTCGTACTAAATTATAATGCAGAGATAGTGTCAGGCAAGTGAGTTTAGTTGCAATAAAGCTGGCAGGGAAAGGACATATACTTCCTCTTCTTGGGAGGTTAGTTTATTTGCGACTTGCGAGGGGCGCAAGAAAGATCACAATTCACCTTTTCTTGCGTCTCCGATCCCACCTGTTGCATTAAGCCGAGTTCAAGTTTCCGACTGCAAAGTTGCGCGAGAACTAAAGACAAAATCTTTGGGTTTTGGGCTCGCCAGCCTGAGGTCAAGTCTGTGGAACATGCATGGGAATCCTGGCGGAGGAAGACCATCACTTTCTCCAGAATAAATCAGGCAACAGAGAGGAGCGAGCTGTCAGGGACCCGAAAGCTGCTCTCTACCGTCGCGAACACGTATGCCTACGACGACCATCTTCATATCATGAAGAAAAAGTAATGTAATTTTACTGTTACAATCTTCGTTATCTATGAGGTTGAGACCTGACCTGACTTCTATATATATGAATATGTTATAAATCTGGTCACAATTTTCCTTTAAAACAAATACTACATCGCATCAACCTTATCCTAAAAATTATATTTGAACTCAGTTGTGGTCGTCAAATTATTCCTGTGTATTTTCTATTAGCCTAAAAACCCTCGACCATACAAAAAGCTCTGTAGCTGGACAGTTTAAGAGAGTCCTAAAATGTAAAGAAAATATTCTGAGTTCAGCCTTAAGCGTAAAGGTGCAGGGTTTTGCTTTACTATATCACATCAATAGAAATTGTATAGATTATGAAACTAGTACACGCAATTCAAATACGTACAGCGCTCATAGCTGCATTTTATTTAGTCTAACACTGAGGAAAATATTTACAGTGCCCGTGAGAGATAAAGTTTACGCCAACATGTAAACAGTAATGCAGAAGTGAATCCAACTCTATTTTATTAATGTTCACTAACAAGTTCTTTAATTCCCATATGTGAGCAAGATTGTCGATCGAAGCAAATCAACATTTAATTACCGAGTACTAAGGAGTCTTCACACGAAGGCCAAGCTACTCAATACAATCAGCTAGGATTTTAATGATTAAATATACCTCAAGATTGGTGCTGATGATCATTTCATGCCGAATGTAATCATTATTTTAACAGGAATGCTTGATTAGCAATGAATTATAGCTGCGGTCGGCAAAATTGAAATGCGGTCGTCAATTCACCTGAAATAATAAACACATAGAAAGATTCAAACAGAGCCATGTATTATGATAAAAAATTGCATAAGGAGCATTTAAGGCACAGTTTATGTTGAAGCAACACGTTTTATTGAACTTTATGATCAAGTTAGACAAATCAGGGAACGTGCATGGCACAGCTTCCAATCAAGCGACAAACAAGGAGATGGAACGTAGATCAAGAAATTGCTACTTGATTCATAGGAAGAAATAAAAGCAAATCATTGAATAATCAAAATTCGAAATATGAAAAAAATACCACGTAGGACAGAATGCTGTGGATTATTGGCGTTTGGCCGCCAATAATTTTGAGCCATCCTTAACCCGACCATAATTATTAACAGGGTTGTGAGCGGTGCGAGCAAAGCTTATCTTGGAGATTGTAATCTGGCCAGAACCAATGCAAGGAATCTTGCTCAGGGTTTAATTAACGAACGTAAGGTCATGGGACATGGTCGTCACTTCCGCGTGTAACGAAGTAACACAGATTCCATTACGTGATTATAAATTCGATTGCACTCAGCAATGAGGATGGCGGTTGCTTTTATGAGGCAGGCGAAGTCATTGACCCTCTGGCGGCTGTAAACGTCTCTCAAAAATACATTAAAAATTTTTGAAGTAACGTATAAGACTGGCATTAACAATGAAGAAATGGATTAATAATGTAAAATTTTACTTACCTCAAGTCGTTGGATGATTTCTGCCGCGCTAGGTATAGTACGTAGTATAAAATTCGAGTGAATAATATTAGGTCGATTATATACTTTCTCTGCTTCTTATAAAGGAATAATATAGACGGGACGAGTTAAATGAATGTTTTCAATCCAATAATTTGATTAATAATCATCTCGGAGTTCAATCTTGAAAAGTCGGATTAATTCCGCAGAATTAGTAAGTCTGAGACATTTTTTTCATAGATTGCCTGAGTGAATGTAATCTTTTAGAAATAAGATAATAGTTGAAATATCGATGTGATGCAAATACTTTAAGACATTTTAATTTTTAGGATCTACTGTTGTATTTTCAGATACAGAGCAGAAAAATATCAGCAAGTTCAATTTCAGGAAAACTAGAATAAATTTGACTTCAAATCATTATGGCCGGTAAGCTTGGCTGATGAGGCACTTTACGAGTGGTTGCCGGGCACGGCTGCCACGACAGGTATTCCTAACAGGATGTTCTGGCAATTTTTCAATTGAGGAAAACAGCAATCAAGATGAAATTGAAAGGAATGGTATGTGAAGAGACAAATTTTTAGGACACTGTTATGAAGTAATCACATGATAAAATAACTCAAGTCGCATACTTGATTCATTAATGTAAATTCCTCCATCTTAGTTATTGAAGAAGTCATATAATAAATTACTTCACTGCTCACACAACTACAGCAACTGAAACTCCGAAAGTGTTTTGCCCTCCCGGTGTTTGGTGCTCATTCAAAACATTTTTTATAACAAATTTTTTACAATTATAATATTTGTTATAAATTTGGTATTCGATGGATTTAATCTTCTTATATACATTATTTTCCAATCGTTATATTGAATTGCGATGAAATAAGGATACTAAATACCTATAATAAATACTAATACCTACCTATACTAAATACGATCGGCATCGTATTTTTATCGGTGGAATGTTCAAGCTGTTAACATTCATTTATCGTTGGGAATTTTGATTTCTATGTAGCTGAATAACAAATAAATGCATTAAAAATGTTAAACCAAAAATAAAATAAACATTTCATAGGTTTAAATTATGAACATTATTAATTAATTGAAATATTTCAATATCTGCAAATTCAGATTCATGATATAACCTCTAAAACATTCTTATCGACCTGAGCAGGCAGCTCTGAGAAACGCAGCAGAGCAGGCAGCTCTGAGCAACGCAGCAGAGCAGGCAGCTCTGAGCAACGCAGCGGAGCAGGAGGAGCAGGCAGCTCTGAGCAACGCAGCGGAGCAGGCAGCTCTGAGCAACGCAGTGGAACAGGCAGCTCTGAGTAACTTATCAAAAGAGGCGGCGTTCAGAGCTTCAGTTCCAGGCAGGTCGGCTCAGTTCACGGGCGTAAAATAAATCGAAAGTTGACTTGCTTCTTACAGATCCGGTTTTGCTCACTACAACTGCTAATCGAAGCATGACCGAAATGATGTACTTAATTTTTAAAAATGTTTCATAGTAATACCACTCGCATATTATGAAAAATATCTGATTTGAAGAGAAAGATTGAACGTTCATCACCGAACGAAACATTTGGAACTGACAAATTAGATGTCAATACTTACTAATTCACGTGAGTTGCGTGTTCGAGTACAAATCAAGCTATGAATGTTCTGCGATGTTAAGAATCTGTGACAGGTCATATTGCATTATCAACGTTGAAGCCGCTATTATTTATGATATAAATAAAATTTTGAAGTCAGCATACATATATATTTAAAACGTGTCAATGCTTCGAGGCTTCCCGTCTGGTTGGCAAGCTGTATTTCAGTGTCATTTGTTCTTATTGCAGCACACTCAAATCGAATATGTTATAATGTCACTCTAGGTCGCCAGTTTGTGAAAATATAATCAACAAAGACCCGTCAAAAGCGATGTAAAAATACAGTTTTGAGAAATAGCGGAATCAGTTAATGATATTCGGCTTTAATTTAAAATTTGGTCTATATTTTCTAAACGGCTCAGTTAGAAAATTAGTATTTCTAATAATGCGGTTTATATTTACTTTGTTGAGTTCGCTCATCGCTGGGGAAAGTTGCGGTGAGGTGACTTGAGTATCAAATATCTTAATCTTTGAAGTTTGTGAAGGAAATGATGAGCTAAGTTAAGAGTAAATTTTTTAACATTTAAAGAAATAACTTTAAAAAAGAAGACATTTAAAAAGAAGACATTTAAAGGAATAGGCCCGAAAATCTTGTTAAAACCCCTATGGTTCAAAACCCATACTTGACTGTAAATTTTTATCATCTGATTGTCCGCATTTTAAATAGAAATTCTAAGAACGAGCTCCAGGGTAGTGGTAGTGATGACAACGCTGAGACAGCAGTCAGTTCAGAGTTTCTATTTTATTTGGTGATGCCGGTCGCTGTCATGAAGAAGACGGTTGGTGATGTAGCGATGAAGTACCGGGACTGATGATTGCCGTGGATGTCTTTCCAATTCCCGTCTTCTTTCCTTTGTTTATTACTAGTTTCGGTTTCACCATGATCCACTAAATCCACTCTACACTAGCCGCCATGGATCCGGGACCTCCCCAACCTTCACACTACACTGATCAATTTCAGATTACGCTGTAAATACAGCAATTAAAATGCTCAATTTATTGTCTGGGACGG
The DNA here is from genome assembly GCF_000764305.2 of Hyalella azteca. Lineage (NCBI taxonomy): Eukaryota > Metazoa > Arthropoda > Malacostraca > Amphipoda > Hyalellidae > Hyalella > Hyalella azteca. The sequence goes on from NW_025947497.1 coordinate 50,765, forward strand.
TGTTTTGGATCAAAGGAGTTCAAAGCCGCTTCACGGCATGAATTTAAAATAAAGATGAAGAGCAGAGTATATTTTCGATACACAAATAAATGTATGCAATGGATAAATTAATCTATATAACTATTTTTGAAGAATAGGTTGCTAAGTGACATATCTGAATAGAATCAATAATTTAAAACTGATGAACTGATTTCAATTGATTGGCTGCTATGCTTTCGATACGTCGAATCGAACCCGACGTCATTCATCTTGCGGGACGCCGGCTCCTTCATTGAACGAAAGTTAGGCGAGGTTTGCGCAACTTTGACGCAAGATTTTATGAATTCGGCTTGTGTTACAAAATCTCGAGCTGCATGACTTAATTAAATAAAATTGTAAATAACTTTCTTATAGTCTAGTCCTTTGGGAACATTGTTTGGCTATTCCATTACGCGCCGTCATGGCAGGATAAGAACGAACAATCCATGACGTACGGTTTCTAGAAAGAAAATGGTAAGAAAACACAGAAGAAAAATATACAAAGAATGATTCATGATGCATACAAGAAATGACAATGTATGTACAAAGACAAATCAATAAATATGAAGCGGGGTAAGCAATAATTCAGGTAATCAACAAAGCTAACTAACCGAGTAGTTTGTGTTCCTCAGGTAATATACAGGCATCTAGGGTCACATACTGAATACCCTGGCGCATTAGAAATTGACTACGTATGGTAGACTAATTCTACTTCTGCAAAATCCAGAGAAATGGAAAATGGCAGCTACAAAAATTATTTCGATGAATTAAAAATTTTCTTTTTTCCACCCACAAAAATCGTTAATAAGTGACTGACACCGCAAAAGAACTTATTGAAGTACATCTTGCTCAAAGCGTCACGCATAAAAGTGAACGTGTGTCGTACAAAAGCGTTCCATGCTAAGCGATGCCAAAAATTTCAGGAACTTGGGAAGGTCATGAGTTTTTAGGGGTGTTTTTTAGAGACTCCGCTGAAAGTCGGTGAGTTGGAAAATTGCAACTCATCGTTGAGCTTGATGAACGTGAGATTCAGACACCATGACTCTGACCCAATGATTCCAGTCAAGAAGGGGGCAATTATACAAATGAATAGAAGGGTGGAAATCACCTTATTGCCAGCAGGACATTTTTGTACTTAATAATTGATTGGAAGCTCAATTTCATCAGTCGATGACCTTTCTTAAGATAATAATAATAATATTACAACTATCTAAGAGGCGCGCTTGACTTGATACCGCACAGCATGGCATCATGGTAATCATTGATGTCGGGTCTGCGTCGTAAAATATTGAATTACCCAGTAAATAAGACAAATGTCAGATTTCAAATGTCAGATTTGGAAATAACCCTACGAGGTACATATACCTGCTGAATTGTGATGGTGGGTCGACATCTTAATATAGATACTGAAATTGTAACACACTACAGAATTATTCACAAAGTTATTAAAAATTCTTTCTAGATATCTACCAATTAATAGATATCTACCAATGAATGAAATTACCAACTTATCAGCCTTGGCGGGAGTATTAGAAATAAATTATTAGTGATCTGAAAAAATTGTGGCACGAGTCTCAGCGAAATAAAACTTCTCTGTAGTCAAAATTATATGACTTTTGAAAAACATCGATATTTTATTTTGGTTTTGATGAATAGACATTAGAAAAACTGAAAACATTTGCTAACCGTCGCGTGAAAATTGTTTTATCGCGCACAATGTTCAACTTTAACTGAATGTGAACTCAGCAGTGAATGCTAATGTTAATCAATATTTACTTGAATGACAACGTGACTGTGGTTGGACAGCTGGAAACTGGTTTGTTATTTTTTTGCAAGCCATTTGATGGTATTTATTTATTAAATTTATTATTTATTTATTTTAAATTATGGTTCAACATTTATTATTATGGACATTTATTAAAGTCTGATTTTCCTGTGTTTCCACTATGACTAGCAGCCTAATTTATACCTTCCTCGTAAAAAGGAACATTCAGGAAGGTATGTAGGCTACAACATGCAGTACCGGAGACTTGCGCCTCGCTACGTGGCACGGATCCCAACTTAATTAAGATTAATAGATGAAGGGATGGCACGGAGCAGTTGGTGCTCTGGCATGGAGTAGTTTGGAGAGACGGCACGGAGCAGTTGGTGCTCTGGCATGGAGTAGTTTGGAGGGACGGCACGGAGCAGTTGGTGCTCTGGCATGGAGTAGTTTGGAGGGATGGCACGGAACAGTTGGTGCTCTGGCATGGAGTAGTTTGGAGGGATGGCACGGAGCAGTTGGTGGTCTGGCAGGGAGTAGTTTGGAGGGACGGCACGGAGCAGTTGGTGCTCTGGCATGGAGTAGTTTGGAGGGACGGCACGGAGCAGTTGGTGCTCTGGCAGGGAGTAGTTTGGAGGGACGGCACGGAGCAGTTGGTGCTCTGGCAGGGAGTAGTTTGGAGGGATGGCACGGAGCAGTTGGTGGTCTGGAATGGAGTAGTTTGGAGGGACGGCACGGAGCAGTTGGTGCTCTGGCATGGAGTAGTTTGGAGTGACGGCATGGAGCAGTTGGTGGTCTGGAATGGAGTAGTTTGGAGAGACGGCACTAAGCAGTTGGTGGTCTGGCATGGAGTAGTTTGGAGAGACGGCATGGAGCAGTTGGTGGTCTGGCACGAGGAGTTTCACTTAGCTGCAGTCCCCTCAGAAAGTCGCTTGGAGAGAAGATGATCGTTTTTTGCTGGCCTTCCTCGACCTTATCGACGCTCGGCTACGCGCCACTGCTCCGTGTCACACATGCAACCCTTGTGGAAAAAATGAAAGTCGAGTCTGGAGGTCAGTATCGAGATTCTAATTTTCTTTGCCCTGGAGAAAGGGAAAACGAGTTCGTTTGCATGCATAATTACCCGCATTGCAAGGGGCTGAGTTGTAGAAGTTATGGAAATTAATTACAGCCCAAAAGGAATAATATTACACAATAGAATAAATTCTTTTTTTTTAATACAATGATGTATTAGGCTTGTATAAATTTGTTGGTATTCTGTAAAAATACATAGTAGCAGCAAGCTAGGCATAAATGCCCATAGAGACGTTGTAATTCACCAGTCTTACCTGAAAAGTATTGAGTTAAGAAGATAACTGTTCATTTTGTTTTAAAAATAAGGCACTGCACAAGGAAACACACTGTATATGCTGTAACATCAACCTTTCTTTATTAATGAATCTCAGTTTAGCAATTATAAGATAAACAATCTTGGTTTATGAACGAAGGTGATGATGTTGCATCATGCACAGGTCAAGTTCCGTTATAGGTTATTAATAAAATTATTTTCGATCGTACGCATTTTAAGGAGTCTGGGCTTTCTGTGGAGTTGGGGATAAGAGGGTGGAATATTTTTATAAAATTTCACCCACATCACTTGAACGAATTTTTTCTATTGCTTTTATTTCTATTTCCTCTCATTGCAATTAAGTCTGTTAATTTATTGCTTGTCATAACTTATAAAGAAGCATTTTTAATGACTAATTATTGTTCTTGTCTATTGTTGTTTTATTATCTATCACTTATTGTCTATTGTTATTGTTTTATTATGCACTGGTAAACTGTGAATTTAGTTTTAGTCATTACAAAGCAGAAGAAATCTTTGAATTTGATGCTGATGTAGTTTATGAAACTAGTTACGAAAAAATAAAACCGAACATTATACAATGCTAAATCGGTTCTAAAATAAAAAGGGTGAAAAGAGGTAAATATGTTGCTAAAGAGAAGAAAAAATTGTTGCAACATTAGATTGTAACTCGATTTATCAGAGTGAACTTCTAATTCGTCGGTAGGCAACTTCAAAATTAGTTTCAGATATATAAATATGCTGATGTAAATATCATGAATGCTGTCATTCAAATTTAGTTCACAAGAATACAATAAAATTGAAAAATGTTGGAGCCTGAGGAATTGATATAAGCAGTTGATCTAAAATTAAAATAGTGTCTTTCCATTTAAAAAATATTTACTGAGATTTTTTGAGGCGAATGAAGACAGAAAAATTAATTCCTCGATCGTCATGGGCATCATGCTAGTTTAAATTTCCATGAGACTGGTGTTGTTCAATCTTATTTATTCATGTTTGATTCTTAGAAATGAAATGAACAATTAAATTACATTCTGCGCATTATAAATTATAATAAAATATTTTATTTATTCTTAGGTGTGATTGATTATGCTCAGTTGAAGTCTTATAATCACTATAGACAGAATTTACTGAATCAGATAATCTATTTTGACTATTGTATTCATATTTCTTATTACCTTTTTATGCCAAGGTGTATTAATTTCTTCTATAGCCAATAGTTTACGTTTATTTATCTATTTCTCTTTTTAAGGCCCAAGCAAGAACGGATATGTATATAGCATATAAGTAATGTAGTAGAGTTACTCTCTTTTATGAGGCACATCATGCAACTCTGATTGTAATCGTCTCAGGAATTTTACAACATGGAGAAATATTACGGCATTTAATTGTCATAATATTTTAGACTATATTTTCTTGTTGCTTGAATTTTCACCCTTCTAACTTATCATGAAATAATAATCAGACTAATTAAAACCAAATAATTACATTAACAGATTAAATGACACACTCATTTCATCAGTTTTATCGTAGAGACGTTTGTTAGTTTCAGATGCAGCGAAACTTCCTTGGTTATTTAGGTACCTTGAATTCTTACAAATCTTACTGATATGTTTGAATATTATTGCGTGCACGAAAAAGAATAAATATCCGAGTAATACTTAAAATGTGACGATCACTTCCCTTCAGTAAAGACAGATATCAGAGTTGGGAAAAGCAGGGAGCGTCACATGTAAGTGAGAAAGAATAAGAGCTAAGAGAAATCAGTTTATTTGTACTGTGATTGATTACAAAAATGATTAAATCTTCGAAAATATTAATAATTACGCCTCAAAGTCAAAAAGCGTAATTCGAAAATGAAACGCAAAAATCGACGCACTGTGAAGGATAAAATATAACTCGCTTTTAGAGATTTTAAGCTCCCTGTTTAATTTGAAACATCGATTGTGGGAAGTCCATGAATAGGAATATTTATCCCTGAATATGAAGTCCGTGAATATATATGGCATGTAAAGATGTATAATGTAAAAGCAGAAGATATGAAGACACGATTGTTCACCGTGAGCGCCCATGCATTCGTGATTTAAACTTGAACAATTTGGAGAAAAGAAAAGCCACAGCTCGGCAATTTTGACAACAGTCTCATAAACTAGTAGGAATCAAGAAGAAGGAATTAATATAAGATGAATACTGTTTGATTTTGTGAGCCTTGTATCTAAAAATGCAAGTAAAGCTTTCGTATAAGTCGCGTTTTGCCGCAGCGTGCCTGATCTCAGTATCAACGAAGCCAAATTGTAGCAGCAAAACCCTCGGTCGCTGCGGCCAGCAGTAAGCTCAGGTAAATGTGGTCTCATCGAAAGCATCTAAATTTCATTAAATGAAAATGCATGCAGATTCACCATGAATTTCCTTATCCCTATTGCAGCCATGCATTTCCAAATAAAATCATAATTTCACGCCGACCGCACATTATATCCATTAGATCCACTTGGGTTGTAAGGATTAAATTGTTTGGTTTCTCGAAGAATTGAAATTTATGAATACGGCTTAGAACAAATATACCCGTAATTTTTTATAAGACCACTCGTACAAAGTAAATATACAAATTTAATCAGCTCTGAAATTAGGAGAAGGATATCCCTGAGCCAGTTGAAATTGATCCATTGAAAAATAATCGAACCTAGGTAAGGAATAAATATGAATAATTTAATTTGACCATAACAATATAGTTTCCAGTTGCATGTTCGATTACTCATTCCAAAAGTTTTTTAAGGTCATCAAGTAGATTAGCCGACCATGATAGCGTGTCCAACTAAAATATCTTGAATAAAGAATAAGTATAATTTATCTTGGTTGAAATTTATTGTCAAGGTTGTTTTGCACTAAGTGTTCTAGAACGAAGCCGTGAGTAAGTGTGAAGGTTTCTTGATTGCTGAACGGAACGAATATATTTCTTTTTGAAGGGATAAGCTCAATGGAAGCTGGCCGATGCAAAGTGTGTCAATGAAAGTGATTTGGGCAATTGCTGGCGCGTAAACCTGCAAGCCTTGTGAGCTGTGGATTATTTTCATGTTGTAGCGAGATTATGAGGTAAACCACCGCTCGGTGTACCGCGGCGGTAGCAGTAAACAAGTGGCACGCAGCTAGTGGGCTAAAACTAACGTACGTAGGAGAAAGTGACTTGCTGTTGTGGCTGCTTCTTTATTGATTTCTACCCAAACTGATTCATTGGAACGAGTGAAAGGATAAGAATTGGCGTTTAGACGAGGCCAATAGAGCCGCTTGGTCAGCGTTCCTTAGGAAAGACGCCTCTGAATGGCCCAGTAGCTCATAAGATAACAATTGTATCAGACTCATTCATTAAATATTTATTGTAAAAGGCTTAATTATTAAATATTTACTGTATCAGACTCAGTTATAAAATATTTACTGTATCAGACTCAGTTATTAAATACTTACTTTTTCTAGCAATTTTCTTTCTACATCGGAAGCACATGAAGAAATGAACGATAACAACATCAGAATATGTTTACGAATTTACAGCCAATCTTTGTTGGGCGATAATTTTGTGAGGAAATGAACTGAACTTATAATCCAATATTAGTTTTAAAAAATGTTTTATTTTTCATTATCCGCTAAATAATTAGATCTAGTAATTCAATTTATAAACATCTTTCTTATTTATAACTTTATTCCATAAAACAAAATTTGTAAATAAGTCACAATATGACGTGGAATTTTGTTATGCTGTATCATATAAGTCTCCCTCCGAGTAATAGAAAGTATATATATATATAAGAATTAAATTATTTCTCCAGAAATAATTAATAATTATTAACAGAAATTATTCGTGTAATGGATATTTAAATAACTTCTTCAAAGAAAACAAATAGCACAAAGTCATAAAACGGCATAATATTAGGCGCAGATATACATCATCAATATGTATGGAAGGATGAGCAGCTGAAGGGTTGGCAATTTAAGGATGGGCATCTGCAGGATGAACAACTGCATGCTTGTTTCTAAAAGAAAGCTCCAGCTCAGGTCAGGTGAGCTAAGAACTTTCCCTCTCAGACCCGCGTGAGTTGAACAATCAAGGCCTTGCAGGCCTTGCGTCGTCTACGCTGCTCGTTTAAATGATACAATGGCAAACATTTTCGATCGAATTGCATTTTTAGCACATTTTTTCAGTTATGGAAAAACTGCACTATTGTGCTCGCCATGTCCGTCTGTCCGTCCGTCCGTCTGTCTGTCCGTCCGTGGCTTCACGTTTTCATCAACGAGAAAATGCGCTCGCTGTTACTCACTCCTGTGAGTACTGATCGAGTTATATTTTTTATAAATACGAGTACAAGTGACACAGTTTCAGGCCCAAAAATTGCTCCGCTTATTTTCATTTTCATCGAGCTTGAAAACTGCGTTATATGATCAAGTTGGAATCTTTTGGGTTGCTTTAGTGCCTAGGCTCAGATGAATTTTCATTTCCCCATTCTTGCATTGTACGTGAATTATAGAAAGGAAATTATGATGTTAAACATAGTTCTCAAAGCAATTGTGATGACTTTTGCATCATATGTTTACCTACTGTTTAATTTGTATGTAGTGATATGAGGAAGCTCGAGTATTCTTAACAAAAAAAAGTGATATTTCCAATAGGTTCAAAGGAAATTCCCTACCATGTTTAAATTTACTTACATTGTGAATAAAATGTCCAAGGAATTCTGTGAGATTCGACGATGCTTAACTCAATTGAATACAAGACCAATGGCTGCGGGAAAGTAAAGCAGTATTTTTGCTTGTGTCCAAATTCTAGCTTATATGTTCTATGCTCTCAGCAGAAATTTACAAAAACAGCATGATTCACTAACGAATTTGAATGAATTACTTACTTAGCCAGAAACATTTTATGCATCGAATGTGAGACGGGACTCGGAAAAAATTGGCAGAGATTTTTTCAAGTAAAACACACAACGACTTCCGGTCGCGGGAATATTTGCAAACTTTTTCAAATAATGGTAACTGCTTCAGTTTGCTCCACGTAAATAAGGCCAAGATTAGAGAGAAAAAATATAACAGTACGGCAGGTTAGCTAAATTCCTGGAGATTTTTAAAATTATCAAAGAATGATAATGCTAAAATAAATGTTATATATGAATGATTTTTTAAACGAAGAATACAAACAGTATTCAGGTCATAAAAATACGAAGATGTTTGATTTTAAAATAACGGCTACAATCTCCGGTTGCAAACCTTCGGTTGAATGATTTCTAAATGAATAAATCTAGCGGCATTGCAAGGCAGCGTACGCGACGCCTTAACGCAATGAGGACGAACTGTCCGGCGTGGACACGCGCAGTGAAAGCGACAACGACTTTCGGCCATAAAAAATTTTCTCAGTTAATTGTTATTCTACAATTTTTATTCCAGAATTTGAATATAATATAGCGTGATGATGCTAACTTGTGTAAGAAATATTAAAAAAAAATGAAGGTTATTCATGTAGTTTACTTCCTGCTCTGCTCTACCAAAATTATTGATTTAGTTTCAAAAATATAAGTTTATGCCAAAAAAATTTTCAAAATCAAACATTAACACTAGTAACCAGATTAAAGTTCATGTCAGCTCGACCAACCACAAGCAAGTGATCAAAACGCCCGAACGGTTTTTTCAAGCCGAAAAGACGTACGTGTTACTTATTTTCTAAATTAAGGGCTTAGAGTAACTGCTAGGCCTTCATGACTGCGACGACCTGCACGAGCATGTGTACGCAGCCGACATATTCTCAGTCGACCTTTCACTGATAAAAACTTGTCATCAGAGAGCACACTTCCTGGTAAAGCGAGATCATCAACTTCAGTCGAGTGCTAGTGACATAAATTTTCATTCCTTCACATTATGTAGAAGAACTCTGCAACAGGATTTTTTCTTTGAAACAGGTTAATGCAGGTTAACTAAAAAGTTTATACAAATAACTTGAAATTGAGCGAGACCTGTTTTGATTGAAGTAGGTAGTGAGATTTTTAAGATTTTATTACGTGGAAATGATACAATATTTTCAGAACGAAGGAGTAGTCAGTAGTATAATGTATTTAATTTGAAGTCCTATGCAACTTCATAGATTGAGAGAAGGCCGGTTATTAGGAAACTCAAGTAATATTTTTAAATATTAGAGCGTATGAAACCGATTTTATACAGAGATAAATAAATCGGGGACATAAATTTCGATTTCAGTCGTAACTAAGCTGTCCAACAGAAATAATTTAACTATACTGGTCACAATGGAAAAATTTAGCTCAATTTCATCAATTTAACAAAAATTAAATTAAATTCGTTCGTACGTAAACTCAATATACTTCGTATAGAATAAATATAATAGAAAAAATAGTTTACATTCACGGATTACGCATAAATTTGAGACATGAACAAAAAATGTTTTTTTTTTTTTCACAGAAGCTCATGGAAAGCGTTATGAAATACCCGTAATTGTAGAGCGTGTGTGAGCTCCATTGAGAGACACCTGGAAAAGTTTCTGTTTTAATTTCGTGCGCTAGCAGCGCTTCCGTGGTTTATGCTGCAGCGAACACAAAGAAAGTCTGGAGGGATGACTTAAGGAAGTTCAGGTGGCCATTACTTGACGATTACGAGGCATGCAGCGGGCTCTTTGGGCGAGGTCCTCAACACAGGCCAAAGTACTGACAACGTGTACACCTGCTGCAAGATTTCCATTGCAGTTCCTTGAAAAGCGAAATGATGATTATACACGAGGGTTACTATGGTAAATTGATGAACAATATTAATGCATAATGAAATGAATGCTAGAAAAACGTTAGAGCATCAAAGTAATGACGGAAGATTACTTTCATTAACAATTGATCAAACAAAATGTTTATGTCGTGTGAATCAGTCATTCATATTAGCGAGTAGCAATAATGGAAACAATAAGATAAATAACAAATAACAACCTGTTATCATTAGAGCATAAAAGTAAATGCTTGCATGACTTCATGCGTTTGCGTCCGCCACTGAAAGTCAAAAAAGATTTAACTTCTTGCAAGATAGAAAAGTAATGGACCTTCTCAGATTATGCCATTTCTATTCTGTATGATGTGAATAACGATGTCAATTCTCTAATGCCTAATTGGTGAAAATTAAGTCAAGCGTTCCGGCCCAATCATGTACAGAAATATCGCAAATTTACGCTCATTAGGGATACCCGCGCACAATAAATTTGAGTTTTACCTGCTGAGGTACGTTTGGGGCTGCACAGGTATAGATGAGTTTAACAGGAATTTAAAAGCAAGGAAAACAGCCAGAATATTAAACATTTCCTAAGAATGAAAACGTTTCGAAGTCCAGCTCCATCGTCAGTTCAAAAGTTCAAAACCTTTAAGAAAAGCAGAATCAATTAGAAAACTAAATTTACATCGAAGATGAAAACGTAAATTGACAAAAAAACAAATACAAAACATAAGGTGACAGGCCTATCTATTTACAATTTCAAGAGGATAGGAGCTGAAGGCTGTATTTAAACTAGGTTTCTGTAAATTGTAAATAGATAGGCCTGCCACCTTATGTGTATTTGTTTTTTAGTTTGTCAATTTACGTTTTTATCTTCGATGTGAATTTAGTTTTCCAACTGATTCTGCTTTTCTTAAAGGTTTTGAACTTTTGAACTGACGATGAAGCTGGACTCCGAAACGTTTTCATTCTTAAGAAATGGTTAATATTCTGGCTGTTTTCTTTGCTTTTAAATTCCTGATAAACTTGTGATTTAAGCAATCTAGGAATTTTAATACTTATACGAGTTTAAAGTATGTAAATTGGCACGAAGTTTCTTACATCAAAATACTAAATATGTAGTATAATTTTGAGTGAACTATTTTATATAAAATAAAAAACGTGAAAATTTTAACATCAACATATTTTGGAACATAGAGGAGCTTTGCTGTTCAGAAGAAGTTTTCGTGGTGAGATCGTCTGCTATGCCACTGTACTCGTAAGTAGCAGCAGCAATGGTTAAGAAAGTCCAACCACGCAGCACTCACTGCAGCTCTTGGGACATCAACAGCAGTAGCAATAGCTGCCTTCGAGCAGTGAACATCTCAAAAAAATAATAATAATAAATAGCATCTCAGCCTTAAAATGAGCAGCTACTACAGCTACAATGTAGTCAACATTAGAGAAACAGTCGCTCGAAAAACATGGGAAGGAAATGCACGTGCATCCAGGGATCAAAGCAGTCGAATCAGAAGCATGAACCACTCCTTGAAGTTCAGAAACAACACAACCGTGTTGAACAACGTGACTGTGGTTGGACAGCTGGAAACTGGTTTGTTGGTTTTTGCATGCCATCTGATGGTAGATATTTTATAAAGCCTGATTCCCTGTGCTTCCACAATGACTTGGAGCTTTTTTTATACCTTCCACGTAAAAGGGAATATTCAGGAAGGTATGTAGGCTACAACATTCAGTACCGGAGACCTACGACTCGCTACGTGGCACGGATCCCAACTTAATTAAGATTAATAGATGAAGAAGATTAAGATTAAGATAGCCTGCTTAAGGTAGCCTGGCTTGCACTCTTGCATCATGAGCACAAGTCGAGCCACGCCTTGAATGTTCACCGAGCAAAAATTAGCAAAAAATAAAGGGCAGGTCAATAGAGCACCCGTTTAAAAAGCCAAGACTGTTTCTCAATGCTATAGGAACTATCCCTTTAATTCTGTCCCAGATAATTTTGCTTGGCGTGCGGTCGCTGCAACATCGTTGAGTTAAGGTTACAGTTCAAATGCCGAACGAAAGGATAAGAGCAAATTGTCTGGAACAGTTTCAAAAGGATAGCTCCTTATGCTGAAAATACCCTTGAACGTTAAATAATATTGTTTTTCTGATACTAAAGCGCACAAGATGAATTGATATATTTAGAGTTTAATGTGAATCAGACAACATGAAATTTTTCAATGTGGACTTTATTACTTCAGATTCCATGGAATATCGAAATTGTCAATATCGTTCAAATAATATCAAACAAATAGAAACGAAGATAGTTATACTAACCATTTAGCTTTAATGCACGCAATCTGAACCGATTCGTGGTGCGGAAATCTGGAGCCGTAAGCAAAAGCGTCAGTGCACAGGCATGAGTTGCTCCACATGTGGTGAACTTGCCACACGTGCAGCTGCTACCGACGCCTAGCAACTTGAATCCAAACTTCAGTAACTCAGAGTGCTGCAGCCAAATTCTGTTCCAAGCAGTTGTGGCAGTTTGCAGCGACAGATGATGGTCTGGCATGGAGTAGTTTGGAGGGATGGCACGGAGCAGTTGGTGCTTTGGCATGGAGTAGTTTGGAGGGATGGCACGGAGCAGTTGGTGCTCTGGCATGGAGTAGTTTGGAGGGACGGCACGGAACAGTTGATGGTCTGGCATGGGGTAGTTTGGAGAGACAGCACGGAGCAGTTGGTGGTCTGGCATGGAGTAGTTTGGAGAGACGGCACGGAGCAGTTGGTGCTCTGGCATGGAGTAGTTTGGAGGGATGGCACGGAGCAGTTGGTGGTCTGGAATGGAGTAGTTTGGAGGGACGGCACGGAGCAGTTGGTGCTCTGGCATGGAGTAGTTTGGAGTGACGGCATGGAGCAGTTGGTGGTCTGGAATGGAGTAGTTTGGAGAGACGGCACTAAGCAGTTGGTGGTCTGGCATGGAGTAGTTTGGAGAGACGGCATGGAGCAGTTGGTGGTCTGGCACGAGGAGTTTCACTTAGCTGCAGTCCCCTCAGAAAGTCGCTTGGAGAGAAGATGATCGTTTTTTGCTGGCCTTCCTCGACCTTATCGACGCTCGGCTACGCGCCACTGCTCCGTGTCACACATGCAACCCTTGTGGAAAAAATGAAAGTCGAGTCTGGAGGTCAGTATCGAGATTCTAATTTTCTTTGCCCTGGAGAAAGGGAAAACGAGTTCGTTTGCATAATTACCCGCATTGCAAGGGGCTGAGTTGTAGAAGTTATGGAAATTAATTACAGCCCAAAAGGCATAATATTACACAATCGAATAATTTTTTAAATCCAATGATGTATTAGGCTTCTATGAATTTGTTGGTATTCTGTAAAAATACATGGAAGCAGCAAGGTAGGCAGAAATGCCAAAAGAGACGTTGTAATTCACCAGCCTTACCTGAAAAGTACTGAGTTAAGAAGATAACTTTTCATTTTGTTTTAAAGCAACCCCAGTTACAAGGAAACACACTGTATATTCTGTAACATCAACCTTTCTTTATTAATGAATCTCAGTTTAGCAATTATAAGATAAACAATCTTGGTTTATGAACGAAGGTGATGATGTTGCATCATGCACAGGTCAAGTTCCGTTATAGGTTATTAATAAAATTATTTTTGATCGTACGCATTTTAAGGAGTCTGGGCTTTCTTTGGAGTTTGGGATAAGTGGGTGGAATATTTTTATCAAATTTCTCTACATCACTTGTACGAATTTTTTCTATCTCTTTTTTTTTCTATTTCCTCTAATTGAAATCAAGTCTGTTAATTGATTGCTTGTCATAACTTATAAAGAAACATTTTTAATGACTAATTATTGTTCTTGTCTATTGTTGTTTTATTATCTATCACTTATTGTCTATTGTTATTGTTTTATTATGCACTGGTAAACTGTGAATTTAGTTTTAGTCATTACAAAGCAGAAGAAATCTTTGAATTTGATGCTGATGTAGTTTATGAAACTAGTTACGAAAAAATAAAACCGAACATTATACAATGCTAAATCGGTTCTAATAAAAGGGGTGAAAAGAGGTACCTATACATATGTTGCTAACGAGAAGAAAAAATTGTTGCAACATTAGATTGTAACTCGATTTATCAGAGTGAACTTCTAATTCGTTCGTAGACAACTTCAAAATTAGTTTTAGATATACAAATATGTTGAAGTTATTTTCATGAATGCTGTCATTCAAATTTAGTTCACAATGAATACAATAAAATTCAAACATATTGGAGCCTGAGGAATTGATATGAGCAGTTGATCTAAAATTAAAATAATGTTTTTCCCTATAAAATATTTACCGAAATTTTTTGAGGCGAATGAATTCAGAAAAATTAATTTCTCGATCGTCATGGGCATCATGCTACTTTAAATTTCCANATATGTTTACCTACTGTTTAATTTGTATGTAGTGATATGAGGAAGCTCGAGTATTCTTAACAAAAAAAAGTGATATTTCCAATAGGTTCAAAGGAAATTCCCTACCATGTTTAAATTTACTTACATTGTGAATAAAATGTCCAAGGAATTCTGTGAGATTCGACGATGCTTAACTCAATTGAATACAAGACCAATGGCTGCGGGAAAGTAAAGCAGTATTTTTGCTTGTGTCCAAATTCTAGCTTATATGTTCTATGCTCTCAGCAGAAATTTACAAAAACAGCATGATTCACTAACGAATTTGAATGAATTACTTACTTAGCCAGAAACATTTTATGCATCGAATGTGAGACGGGACTCGGAAAAAATTGGCAGAGATTTTTTCAAGTAAAACACACAACGACTTCCGGTCGCGGGAATATTTGCAAACTTTTTCAAATAATGGTAACTGCTTCAGTTTGCTCCACGTAAATAAGGCCAAGATTAGAGAGAAAAAATATAACAGTACGGCAGGTTAGCTAAATTCCTGGAGATTTTTAAAATTATCAAAGAATGATAATGCTAAAATAAATGTTATATATGAATGATTTTTTAAACGAAGAATACAAACAGTATTCAGGTCATAAAAATACGAAGATGTTTGATTTTAAAATAACGGCTACAATCTCCGGTTGCAAACCTTCGGTTGAATGATTTCTAAATGAATAAATCTAGCGGCATTGCAAGGCAGCGTACGCGACGCCTTAACGCAATGAGGACGAACTGTCCGGCGTGGACACGCGCAGTGAAAGCGACAACGACTTTCGGCCATAAAAAATTTTCTCAGTTAATTGTTATTCTACAATTTTTATTCCAGAATTTGAATATAATATAGCGTGATGATGCTAACTTGTGTAAGAAATATTAAAAAAACTCTTTTATACTGATAATTCATATCAGAATAAATTCATATCAAACAGACGTGCACATTCATAGCTCATTCTAAAAACATCGTTTAGAAATGCAATGGACGATAACAGGCAATTCAGTAGTTTTCATTAGCGAAAATCAAATTTGGTAGGCCACGTACGTTGGAGCAAAGATCGGGAAACAAAAATGAAAATTGAAGCAAGTGCTAAAGAATATTAGACAATAAAAGTTAAAACAACATCAACTAAACATTTGGAAATAAAGTTGAAAAACAAAAAACGCAATTGAAAAAAGTTGTGGATGCAATGAAAACTTCTTGAAATGCCAAAAGGCAGGAATGACGAAATGCTTGATGCCATAACATCGACATTCTTTGGAGTGTTTCAAGGACGTATAGATGCTCTAAAAGACAACTTTATATTATGTAGTTGTAAGTCAGTTCGACAATATTTTCACTTACTCCTGATTGCCTCTTTGAAAGTTGACACGTTGTCCTCATTTTCACCATTGAACGATTTTTACACTCGTTGTAATAGACGTAACAATGTAACAAGCATAATTTTGTTACATAAAATTGAGAGGCACGTCAAGTGAAGTCAAGAATTGATTTCTTAACACGTTGACTCCGAAGTGGTACATATGAGCACCACGAAGTGTATTTCTCCAGGACGTAGTGGTACATACATAATTCAGGGTTGCCAGTTGGCCTAAAAAACGGCCAATTCCGCGAACAAGAAAGGCCAAAAAGGCCTATAACTCAATAAGATATTTGTAGGTTTCGGTGTAAAAATTCATTTTTTTGCAGTTTTTAAAATTTAATAAGAAAGTACTCCTATCATAAATTTTAGCCGGCCAACGCAATTGAAAAAACTAAATCACGGAATTTGTAAAAAAAACGTCTCGCAACCCTGTTTCAAAAGAGTACAAAATAAAATAATAATACAAAATGAAGCAATCAGAGTCCACGTGTTAATCCTTTCTTAGAACTAAACACATAGCCTTAAAACGCACGCATTTAGTTTAGTTTGATCTGATCTATATGCAACAGCTGAAGATGTACAAAAACTTGAAGAATCAACTCATGTTTTGGTATGTTCCTGAAAAAGAAAACTGCCACTCCGATCTCGCTTACGAAGACAAAACTGAATTATTTCTACCCACAAATTGATTTAATTGCATAATTATTTATAAAATAAGTAGTAAATACATTGTGTTGAGGTCAATAGTTGTTTAAAGCTTCTAGATAATCTGATTCAAATTAATGAAGGGTTCAATTTTCACAAAATATACGGCAGTCGAAAAGGGATTTAAATTAATTTCTTTAGACCGAACGAAGACATCGATGCGATTCGTGGTTACAGAAGCACCATGAAGGTTATTCATGTAGTTTACTTCCTGCTCTGCTCTACCAAAATTATTGATTTAGTTTCAAAAATATAAGTTTATGCCAAAAAAATTTTCAAATTTTCTCAGTTAATTGTTATTCTACAATTTTTATTCCAGAATTTGAATATAATATAGCGTGATGATGCTAACTTGTGTAAGAAATATTAAAAAAATTCTTTTGTACTGATAATCTCATATCATCATAAATTCATATTAAACAAACGTGCACATTCTAAACTTATTCTAAAAACATCGTTCAAAAATCCAATGGACGTTAACAGGAAATTCAGAAGATGTTTTGATTAGTGGAAATCAAATTTGGGAGACCACGTTGGAGCAAAGAATGGGAAACAAAAATTGAAAATTGAACCAAGTGCTAACGAATATTGGACAATAAAAAGTTGAAAGAACATCAACTAAAAATTTGCAAATGAAGTTGAAACAAAAAACACAATGAAAAAAGTTTTGGATGCAATGAAATTTTTTGAAATGCCAAAACGCAGAAATGCCTAGTTGCTTGATTCCATATCATAGATACTCCTCTGATTCAGATCGATTGGTTCAAGGACGTATAAATAAAATCTTTAGAAGACAACTTTAAATTATTTAATTGTAAGTCAGTTTGACATATTTCCACGTATTCCTGATGAATTTTATGTTCCTGATATTTCTATTTATTCCTGCCCTTCTGTTTGAAAGTTGACTCGTTGTCATTATTTTCAACATTGAACGGTTTTTACACTCGTTGGAAGTAGACGTAACCAGGCATAATTTTGTTACATAAAATTGAAAGGCACGTCAAGTGAAGTCAATAAATGATTCTTCAATCCTTTCTCAAAGCTAAACACATAGTCTTGAAACGCACACATTTAGTTTAGTTTGATCTGATGTTACCAACCGCGAAAGATTTACAAAAACTTGCAGAATCAGTTCATGTTTTGTTGGGTTCCTGAAAAAGAAAACTGCTACTCTGACCTCGCTTACGAAGACTAAGCTGGTTTATTTCTACCCACAAGTAGATTTTAATTACATAATTATTTTTAACAATAAGTAACAAATACATTGTGTTGAGATGGGTAGTTATTTTCAGCTTCCAGATCATAAGATTCAAATTAATGAAGGGTTAATTTCCACACCATTCGCGGTCGAAAAGTACTTTTAATTAGATCGAACGAAGACATCGAAGCGATCAGCCGTTACAGAAGCACTATGAAGGTTATTCATGTAGTTTACTTCCTGCTCTGCTCTACCAAAATTATTGATTTAGTTTCAAAAATATAAGTTTATGCCAAAANGAGGGACGATGAAGGATTAGAAAATGCGGGTGGATGTTGCGAGGGACGATGAAGGATTAGAAAATACGGGAGGATGTTGCGAGGGACGATGAAGGATTAGAAAATACGGGTGGATGTTGCGCTGTCTCTTATACACATCTAGATGTGTATAAGAGACAGCCTCAACACAGGCCAAAGTACTGACAACGTGTACACCTGCTGCAAGATTTCCATTGCAGTTCCTTGAAAAGCGAAATGATGATTATACACGAGACAGTTACTATGCTAAATTGATGAACAATATGAATACTTAATGAAATGAATGTTCAAAATAACGAAAGAGCATTAATGTAATTACGGATGATTACATACATTAATAATTGATCAAACAAAATGATTATGTCGTGTGAATCACTCATTCTTATTAGCGAGAAACAATAATCGAAAAAATAATATAAATAAAAACCTGTTATTATTAGAGCATGAAAGGAAATGCTTGCGTCAGATCCTGAAAGTCCAAAAAAATTTAACTTCATGCATGGAATGACCTTCTTTTAAGTAATGACCTTCTCAGATTATGCCATTTCTATTCTGTAATATGTGCACGATGATGTCAATTCTCTAATGCCTATGCCGGTGAAAATCAAGCGAAGTGTTCCGGCCCATTCACGTACAGGAATATCACAAAAATTTACGCTCCTCTGAGATCCAGCACTATACATTTAGTTTTACCTGTTGAAGTACGTTTAGGGCTGCACCGGTATTTATACGTAAAAATATGTAAATTGGCACGAAGTGTTTTACAGCAAAATAGAAAAGATATGGTTTAATTTTGAGTAAATTATTGTTTATTAAATAAAAAATATGAAAATTTTAACATCAATATATTCTGGAACATAGAGGAGCTTTGCTGTTCAGAAGAAGTTTTGGTGGTGAGATCGTCTGCTATGCCACTGTACTCGTAAGTAGCAGCAGCAATGGTTAAGAAAGTCCAACCACGCAACACTCACTGCAGCTCTTGGAACATCAACAGCAGTAGCAATTATAGCTGCCTCCAAGCAGTGAACATCTAAAAAAATAAAATAAATAACATCTCAGCCTCAAAATAAGCAGCTACTACAGCTAAAATGTAGACAACATTAGAGACAACAGTCACTCGAATATCATGGGAAGGAAATGCACGTGCATCCAGGGATCAAAGCAGTCGAATCAGAAGCATGAACCACTCCTTGAAGTTCAGATACATCACAACCGTGTTGCCAGCAGCAGCCACAACTGCATGAGCGTCAGAAGTAACAAAACCGTAGCTTCAGAAACAGGAGCCACTCTTTGAACCTTAGAAGCAATATTACCAGGCAATAAGTCCAGCAGCTATCTCAATCAATCGTCAGTTATGGAAAGATCGGGTTCAAAAGGCCGGATCCCTTGTGAATCAAGTCACATTCTATTCTATTCTGTTCTAATACAGCCTCAGCCACTCCATGCACCTAAGAGAAGTGAGAATCGAACGTAGCGTCAGCAGCCGCAGCTTCAAGGGGCACGGCGGGCGAGAAGGGACATTGCCTGCGCCTCCCTGAGTGAAAGTGCAGACCCGCTTGGAGCTGCGGCCACATATACGGCGGTGCATGCGGAACTAACCTTACGGTTGTGTCCCTCACTCCTACAGCCTGCAAATAAGTTTTATTGCAGGCCTGCAAAGATGAATTAATGAGAAAATATCCTCGTAGAATTGTAATATAAAATTTAACTTAAACAATGAAGTGGTTAGAGAGAAATAATAATCTGCGGATCCATACATGTAAACTCTTTTGAGTTTACATGTACGGATACATATGGATCTGTTCATACAATCTGTATATCAAGTGATATAGTAAATATTTTCTATGAGCTTCATTATACAATCTGTAATTAATCAATAAT
This sequence comes from Hyalella azteca, assembly GCF_000764305.2. Classification (NCBI taxonomy): domain Eukaryota; kingdom Metazoa; phylum Arthropoda; class Malacostraca; order Amphipoda; family Hyalellidae; genus Hyalella; species Hyalella azteca. The sequence goes on from NW_025947497.1 coordinate 70,527, forward strand.
ATAAAAAGAAACTAGAATTGGTGATTACCTGGAATGAACGACGACTGCAGATGTCCAATTTCGAAAACATGATCAGACAGCTTTGTTATAGAATAAAAATAACAATATTTTTATCATTTCATTGATGAGCTGACAACAACAATGCACGTAAATCTTGCTTCAAATCTAATTGTGCGCAAATATATTCTAACGTATTCTTGTTTTATGCGGAAAACATTGAATAAGTAGGAATTAAAGTGAAACAAAATATTTCAGTTGCATTGATTATTTCGATTAGTGCTTAACTTTAACAAAAGAATAAGATGATGGTCATGGTCAGTTTTCCTCGTATATTTAGTAAAGTTTCATTAATTCTTGGCTACTTCATAATTTGAAAACCTTAATGATTTTACAGAGGAATATATACTCGCGGCACCATCACCATACATAAAGGAATGTCTGGCGCTTGACCGCAGTATCCCTGTAGGCCAGTCAAGGCATGCGATCTTCGTGGTGGAGGCTCTTCGTAAAAATGAAAGTAGAGGTTCAGATTAGGTTAGGTTGTGCCTATATACATGAAGTGCCTCACAAGACTCCCGCAGCTTCCATCCCCTTATGCAAGAAGAGGAATTTCTTAGGACTTAAGTGTACAAGGCTGAGGCTCGTGTCGCTGAATCAAAAGCATTGCAATTGCATGAGTTGGCGATGTGATATGCAAATGAAAGACACCGCGTAGGTGACCGGCTCTCAAACAATGAGATTAAGAACGAATATAAAATAATTCATCATTTTATTTATATTTATTATGGACCAGATTGTAGATTGCGATATGAGCAGGACATCTTGAGAGGGTAAGTTGTGACAAAAGGCAATGAGCGAAGCAATGAATGGAAGCTTCCTCAGCTTATAATTTAACAATCATTATCAAAATAATAAAAATGATGATGAACAAAATTTTTTTTAATAATGCAGAGAACGATATTCAAGCATCGTCAAATGCAATTTAACATTTTCTAATTTTCTAAAAACAGAAGAAATCTTTGATTACATTTTATTACAATATTGGTGAAACACTGAATTTATCTCTGAATTTAATTTTTAATTTGATTTATTCTCATACTCGGATAAAATTAGTTCAAATTTGTATGAACATAATTTGTTCATAAGATGATGGAAAATAATCTGTTACTAATTGAACCATTGCATTCGTTTCGCTAAAATTATCAGCTAATTATCATCGTTTAGAGGTTAAAATTGGAATTAAGTCGATGATTATTAATGCTTTCATTTGAGCAAACGCCTGATGCCACAATTATTTTGGCTTCTAGTAATCTTTACGAATGTTTTTTTTTACGAAAAAAAATTCTCAAGGCTTAAATCGTTTGGTTTGTGTGCGGCATTACGACCATGAATAAACGACCAATCTCCTCAAGGTATGCACCGATTAAAGTCATACAGCCAATCACTATGAATATTATCCAATATTTTACTTACGATTCATGTCAAATCAATTCTCCGGGTCCGGAAAAATGAACTATTTATGAAATAAAAAGTTACGAGCAGTATTTTTATAGTAAGCCTTCTTATTTCACGGTCAATGAGCAGATAAAGTGCAGGCATCTCTTTGTCTACTGAAATAGAAACAAAATGGCGGGGCTTTGCCCATTATCACGCAATTTACGAGCTCCTGGACTGAACAAGGAGAATCAGCTCTTAAATAGTATAAATTCCTTAATAAATTAGCATGGCCTACGATTTTATTTAGACGAAATTTTTCCCACCAAATAGGCTAGTTTCCTTAATTAAATAAAATGTTAAACGATATTATTTAGACTCAAGAACAGCATATAAATCCAAATTGCCTAGATTTCTTAATGAGTTAACATGGCCTACAATGTTCAGCCAGACATAATTGTTCTCAACAAATAAACAAGTTCATTGATCAACCAACGTAGTCTGCGATTTCATGCAGGTAAAATTTGTTTCAGATTTTCATTGGATTTTTTCTTCAAGATTAACTTCTCGTTTTATTCTCAAACTTTTTGATTAGATAAATTGCTTGCAGAATGGAGAAAGTGAGGAAAATGGACGAATAGGCACTAAACAAAATTTTAATTTAAATTGTTTTGTTTAAAATTAGATATTCAAAGCTAATGATTGCTTTCATGGAATTACGGTCAAAATAATTATGAATAAACCTGTAGACTATGAGTTCACCGGTAGAAGCAATGTGCGCAGACATAAAAAACGTATGCCTTATAATTAAAATTAACTGCAACATGAATGCACCAGAGAATCGAGTGGAAGAGGCAAAACATTCGTATAATTATGGTAATAAAGAAATAAGTAAAAATAAAAAAATAAGGCTGACAGACTTGTTATTTTTTCGCGTAATAAGTTTATTGGTCAGGGTTATGCAGGAATGTGGCAAGTTTTTCATGTAGTCGACCAAAACGACTTTACAATCCATTGTTTTCAAGGCTCATCGAGTTCCTGCTCAGATAGGCCGAATAGCCTAACAAATTTGTGTAACTTTTATACATATGTAGAGGGAATAAATAGCTTTTATTAAGGATACTTTAACTTGAAGTTATTTGTAACAATAATAGTCGCTTAGACAGTGACTGATGAACTCTCCAATTAATGAGAGTATATATACCCCCACGTATTTATTAAAAAATTTTCTGACCCAACGTTTTACAAATGGTTGATGAATATTAGTGAGAAACGTATTTAAGTCGGGATACTAAGAATAAAAAACAAGGATATCAAGTGGTGCAAATGACACCAAATACGATGCATATAAGCAGACAAATTTAATTAAGTCCCATCATCAATATCCGCATTGGATCCCAAACTATAACCCGCAGTGGGCATCCACGTGCTATTTTTCTACCGCCATATACTCAGTAACATGATTACATGTTACGGAGACGCGGCCAAACCCAATGTGAGCTAAATTGTACTCGGCGGCCGAATTCTTGACGTTATTGAGGGCGGTGACCGGTCGACGCTGGGCAGGTTTGTACTACGAACGCCAAGTCTGGTCAAGTTTTTGCTCTATCATCCTTCCTCAGCCCCACAAGAAAGATATTTTTGCCCCAGAATCGATAAAAAGAGCTCACTCCACCATTCTTCTACCTATTTGCTGTAAATACTTTTGATTTTCATAAAACAATTTTAAGCTTATTTAACACGTCGCTACGTGAGTTTCTATTTTGCTCTATTACGATGCATTTACTAACAATAAGAAAAAAGTCTAGTGATCCGCAGTGATCCAAATTACAATCCAACCATTAATAAAATAATCAACGAAACGCTGCTTATTTGAACTCAACTCATAATTTCGTGACACCGAATACCGTGCCACTTTAAACTAGTAGAGGAAACTTACTCTTAATTGCGAGAACAAACCATAATAAATATGAATTGACAATTGTAGGAAACATGCTCATAAAGAGTAATTCTTGATGAAGTTCCATTTCATTCGAGTAAACACACATAAAGTAAATTAGGACGTAGGAAAAAGAATTCTTCACGGTTGAGCTCCTCCCGTTGAATGGACGCCATCGCTGTCGAGTCCAACACCGCATGCTTGGATGCGCCTCAAAAAAGTGGTTGCTTCTTCCCTGAAAAACTCGATCAACTAAACCTTCCAGGCCACCCACGAAAACAGCAAGTAAAAAACTAAGGTATAAAAAATTCGAGTTAATGTTCATGAATGGATTGTGAAGTTTACAATAAAAGCTATGGGGAACATAAACGATAGAGGCATTCAAACAGATTGCATTTTTTATACGTCTCTGGCTCGTCATTAGTTACAGGTATGCTACGGCAAAATGTAATAAAAAAATAAACCCTTTATTTACTGACTAACTCTGGTTACCGGATATGTACATTGGCAAAGCATTGTCGACGGTTAATCTTCCCGTAGACGCCAATAAATAAATTTTAATGGGAATATTGACTGGGTTATAAATAACTTCAGACAAGATAACGATAAGGTAAGGTAAGGGTTGCTCTCAATGGATCCCTTGTTAATGGGCAACACAAATGATGGACACAAAAACAAACACACAGTATTTGCAGGATTTGTGAATGAGAGAAGAATGCTTTTACGGCTTTGCAAATTAATTAAATAAAATATGTCATTATGTAAAAATGGTGTAATTAGTGGCAGGAAATCGAACGCTGGACATTTTACCTTTACGTACAGAAATTAACTGCTGTCAAGTCAATTTGGTGATAAATATCGCAGTTAAAATAAATAGAATCTCCGAGAATTGATAATTGAAACAGCAACAAATGAAGCACAGCAAAATGAATGTTGGTATGCGAACCATTTAAAGAATTAGCTAGAACTCGTCGTGATCTGCAGAAGTCAGTTAGAGACCGCGAGAAAATTGCCATTATTCCTGCTATAGTATTTCTAATGAGGTTATAAATAACTTCAGACAAGATAAAGATAAGGGGCGGTAAGGGTTACGCACATGGATCCCTTGTTAATGGAAAACAAAAATGACGGAAACAAAAACAAACGGACAGTACTTGCAGGATTTGTGAATGAGAGAAGAATACTTTCACGACTTTGTAAATTAATTAAATGAAATATCTCATTAGGTAAAAATGGTGTAATCTTGCAATCATGTGAGAATCTCTCTTTATGATCTAGTTAAAGATGAAAATATTTTCATGATAGAATTTAAATGTCTAGGAATTATATTAAAGAATTGAAGAAAATCAAAGTAAAATTCATTAGTGGCAGGAATCGAACCCATTTCACCTTTACGTACAAAAATTAACTGCTACCAAGTCAATTTGGTGAGAAATAGCGCAGTTTCAAGAAATACAATTTCAGAGAAAGGATATTTGAAATTGTAGGACACGAAGTACAGCAAAATGAATGTTGGTATGCCCATCATTTAAAGAATTAGCTAGAACTCGTCGTGATCTGTAGAAGTCAGTTAGAGACCGCGAGAAAATTGCCATTATTCCTGCTATAGTATTTCTAATGTGTTACATAACAGAATTCTACCGCAGTCAGTGCATAACAATGATTCTAATCTGTTTCTATTTATGTGTTGTTGGTAAATGGTTGATCTAATGAGCTGTAGGTTTGAATAGGCGCAAAAAGCTTGAGGTAGAAAACATTATGATTAAAATTGTTAATCTAGAAAAAATAAGGATTCGCTGCACTTAAATTTTGTCCTTAAAAAATAAATAAACAATTGATACTTTTTGAATGAATACTAAAATATTTGTAAACAAGCTCTAAATAATAGTGTATGAACATGTTCCTGTGCCTGCTTTTGTTGTTGTTGCTGATTTAAAGGAATAACTAATCTACGTGTTGGCAATAAAATTAGAATATTCGGTGCAGATTGCAATCAACGAAGATTGAACGGCCTCAGCTTGATCGTATTTTATGCAGCGTGCAAATGTGATACCTCGCGCCGTCATATAAATAAATCTCTGAATTCCGCGTTAGACCGCGTGACCGATTATAATTCTGTCCTGGCGATCACTGGATGTTGCGTGCCCTGAAATAAAATAGAAGAAATTTCAAATCATCACTCCAATAATAAATGGTTATGAAATACAATAGATAATAATGATCATTTTATTTCAAATATTACTGTGATCATTTGCCGATTGTAACCACGAAGTTTGATGATAGGCGATATTTTTGTATTTCGATTTCATAATCACAGTCTTTCAACATTAAATATCAAATCACCCTACGGCCCGCACTATCAAAATTCTCTCAAATTACCCCGAACACAAAATTACCACAATGAACAATCAGGGCTAAAATATACCGATGGCCCCCAATTAAAAGCAAACTATTACATTACCATGCCAATAAAAATTTGTAGGTGCATTAATCCTTTCGCACCAAACGCATCTGTAAGATGAAGCCGCCATGCTCTTCAAACTTTCGTAATTTTTCAGTGGTTGTAATTTTTTCTGAAACCACCGGTAATGTCACTTCGGTCTTGCTTCTTTATTTCTTCCTCAAATTAAGTAAAGCAGAACACGATTTTCTTGCATCACCACGGATTGAATTAGAGCATAAGCAGACGATAGTCATGTTGCTCCTATGCAACGAAATTTCATGTTAGATCGGCGTGATATCCCGGATATTATAAGATTTTTAGTTAAAAATTGACGCTTATCAAGGTTCCTTCAGCTCGTCCTGATCAAAAGAGTGTCACGAGCGACAGGCTTATAGACTGATCCTCTTGCCGGCTGGTGGAGTTAAACTCAATCTCGACATATGCAGCCTTTCCAACTGAAGTAATTCCTATTTATGGTTCGGATGAATGACATGAACAACTCAGAATGATATCATTTTTGTGACGGTGAATATTGCTAATGATGGAACATTGACGAGAGGCTTATCGTATTATAGGTGAATGGAGTCTAAATCTGATTCGTAGAAGCGTCTACAGTGGATAAATTTCTGCATGTGTAGAAATAGCAAAGAGTATGGGTGATGACTCTGATATTCGGAAAAAATTTAAATATTTTTGGATACACAATAGATAAAAATAATCGTATAAGTTGAGATTTTTCATCAGAATGAACTGTTTTGGCACATAGTGAACAGTACATGGAATTAATCAAAATACTGAAATTGATCGATGCGAAAAAACAGTAAATTTGGCAGATTCATTTTAATATTTAATCTACTCCTGTCAGTTGAACTGAAGAAAAACATATACGCAAAGTAATTCTAGAAAATTAAATGCTCTGACGCATTCAGTGCTTTGAAAGCATTAAATGCTTTAAATTCGTTTAACGATTTCTCCCATTTCAAAATTCCCTCTGCGCTCGGAAAACAATAGAGAAGATGTAGCTAGTACATCTCCGACCCTAACACACTCACAACAATCAATAAATTTTGCTCGGGGATACAGTGATATATCTGCAGTAATCTATAATTTATCTAAGACCTTTTTTGTTGACATGACACCAAACCCATTCAGTTGATTCAACTTTCATTTAATAATTCAATAAACAATCTCTGTAAAACCGCAGACAGCAAATCTGCGCAGTATAGGTCGGCAGCAACACTAGAAAGTTCCGGCCGATTTCAGGAACTCGGGCTGCTGTTGATGACACTTTAAAGCCTTAAAGTCGATGATAATGTTCTTACACAGAATAGTTTGACGAAGCCTTGTAAGTTTGTTTTGTTTGTTTCGCTTGTTTTGCTTTGAATGGACGGCGGATCACAAAAAAAAAACTGGAATATAATTTCCAAAAACCAAAATTTTATTTGATAATGTGTTAACAGTTTTACTTTTACGAACCAAAGAATACATCGTAAAACATTCAACGAATGAAAATCCCTAAAAACGTGAAAAAGGCCTTAAAAAAATCAAATTTCAGTAGCATCGGTTTGCATTACTCCAACAAGTGAACACCAAATGAAAAGAAAATGACAGATTTTTGTTTGCTTCCAGATGCAAATATTGAACCAACAGTGCAGCTGTTGGTTGAACGAAACGAAAAATAATATTGAATAAATTATTTTAAGTTTTGCTGGAAAAATACATCAAAAATTCATTCATGTGTAAGTGAATAGCAAATTTATCCGAAGTGTGTGAGACATTTCTATTTTAAAAGCACTCTCATCAGTGAGAATATTCTGTCCGGATTGAGTGATGGTTTTGTGCCTGCCTGGTTAATTAAAACTTCTACAAAGAGTTCACTCAAGTTCTCAAAAGTTGCGTGAGAAAGCACTCTTGTCGAGCAAGGCAAGCAAGGATGTGCCTGCGAGAAGCGACTGCTCTGGAATAATCTTAAGGATCGTGAGAGCGCCCGAAAAGGAGCGAAAGTCTACACGACGCGCAGCGCACGAAACTGAAACGACGGCTTAAACTTTTTCAATGTCACTCGTGAAACGCGAGGATGTAAATCAAGACGGAGCCTTCGTGCCGCTCAACAAATATCTGCCTTACCGTTAACGATGAGCATCTTTAGACGTGAACGTGACAAGGCGATTTTTAAATATTGCAATAAAATTCTGTCCTTTTTTTTAATTCTGCCTGATGCAAGTTAAAAAATTACAGAAATTACAGTTCTAGTTCTGTTTGCATGTATTGGCTTCAATCTATTTTCAAGCAGCAGAAATTTGTATTTAAATGATATTATTTGCTAGTATACACCTGAAATTGTCGAATAAAATCGGATTTCATAGATGTTCTTCACTCACGGCCACACACCGCTGCCAAAAGTATCACTCACGGTCTAAAATCTCGTTTAAATATTTGTACCATGATAATTTTTTAAACATAAAAAAGTTTCCATCGAGTTATTATATTTATTGGGAAGATACACAAATCTATCGATATATGGAGGATCTGCGAGATTGCGTGCCAAATAAAAAAAAGAAAAATACAGAACCTCGCCGAGCTTAAAAATAAAAGTAAAATCTTATCCATTCACGCTTTGTGAATAATGTAGCAGATTTTTCACGGACTCCTCCAAGAACCTAAATTAAACTTAGATGATTTATTGCCGTAACGAATATTGATGGAACGTGAATCCATCTGATTTTTCTCAATAATCTTCCAACATCAAATCAATCTTAAGTTATCGAAGAAGTGTTTCGCAAATGATGATTGATGCTTGAAGCAAACTTGAAATTAGCATTTAAATGTAATTGGCTTATCGCTGGGTTTTAAGACGTCGTTAGGTTATTCATTATTGCGCGGTGTAGCTTTACGTGTTAACTGGCATGAATGTACACCAACAGAATAATAAACTCTAACAAAATTAAAAGGTATTCTCGTTCATGGTATAAATTTTTCCATTTTGTGCTTGCAGGTTATGAATTCGTGAGCAGCACTTATTCATAACCATAACGTGGACACTTTGGATTTTATTTGCGGCCTTCACCTTGTACGATGCAGTTATTGTGATCGATCAAGTTTGCTGACCATCTATTCAGAATGCAAGAAAAACGTTTAACAAGAAAATTGTTCACGTTAACTGAAATTGTTAGTTTCACCAATGTTCATAAATAATCAAGCAATTTAAGAACAATGATGTTGATCATGATGATTGAATGCAATATATAGCATTATCCAGCAGTTCTTTTTGCGTCTTGAAAAAATCTTCTACTCTTGAAGAAACAATCATTGAAAGATGTAAAAATAGTCCGTACGATGTTGTTCATTTATTGGTTGTGAACATTTATTGCGTCAATAAAGAATCTCAGTGATCGCATACCATAAAAATAACCAAAATGCTCGTGATGTTCTCGTTAAAGGCTACAACGCGAAGTGTCGGCTCAGGCATGCGGGTAGAGGCATCCGCGTCGTAAGCGAGACGAAAGTGAAACCCATTGCAACCTCAAAGCAATTAGGAGCCTACGTTGGAGATGACGTCCGTACCCATAATATGTCATGTGCGCGCTTACCCTTCAGGGCGATAGAAAGTCATCCAAAACTGATCTTCTGAGAAGTGCTACCTGATTGAGAATTAAACTTGACTTACCGATGGCCCCTCAGCGGCTGTCTATCAGCCACCTATAATACGCCAATGAATATACACTTAGGGCATGCGAAGCTCGACTTCAGCAGCGAAAACTAACGTGAATTGGACGACCTTAAGACTGCGACAAGAGGAAGGAAGGACGACTAGGAGAGAAACCTGAAGGTAAAAAAACGATGCAATTTCCAGGGTATCAAGTTACTACACTTGTTCTTTGATAAACGCGGACCGAAATTCATGATCAATCGAGTAGGTACAGAACGCGTATCTGGAAATAATCGCCGTGTGAGATCGCAACGTCGGGGGCCGCAACAAACTTTCACCGAGTCTAATCTTGATAGATTGCCCTTTCATTTTAAAAGTGTAATATATGAAGTGGCTTAAAGATAATACCCTCTCATAATATTGAATAGCCTAAACGCTCGGACCCAATTTGTACGAAATTGTGCTGGATTTTTAACAAATCTTATTATGAGAACAATAATTATTGCAGCCACTTTGCTATTAAATGCCAGTGTTATGAAAGAGAAGAAAAGCTGGCATATGAATGAAATTTTTCATCAAAATTTAGATCCTGGTAACCTACTTGATGAGCAGGATCGAAAATTTAATGGAAATTTATTTGCGGTAAGAAATGATATGGAAAATGACTAATCTCTCGAATGTAAATGAATTCAAGAATTTGTAGTCGGAAACTAATTTGTACATACAAAGGAATTCAATTATTCTAGGGGCATGATATAAATCGTTGCAAATGTCTTTAGGATTTTAGAATTTATTCTGCCTCACATACGATTCATGCGTGCAGCATCACATTGCCACTTTTTTCGTCATAAATCCTAAATTATATTAAGGAAAGTATTATATGGGAAAGATGGCGATGATAAAAATTTTGGACCAGCAATTCTTTGGGTGCATTCTTATGCTCGCGGACCAAAGTGAACAGATTTGGGTATTCACAGTGTATAAATGCCGATGCACTGTTAGCCTGTAAGGCATTGTACTTAAATTTATGGTTGAAAACTTGAACTGAGTGAGTTCATCAATATCATTATTCACATATGTTAATATTACCTGAGAAATGAAGCACGTTCTAAAAGGAGATTTATGTTCAAATTCCCCACATGATATGACGCAGGTCATCTTCCGGCTGGTCCGCAGCCTAGAAAATTGAACTACCTTAATTAGGCAAGAAGAAAGTCAAAAGAAACCTTTCCAAAAATTGCCTAATCGGTAGCGATGAGTTCCAGGTCACAACTAGAAGACTCAAGTCGTTATTTGATCCCGGATGTTCGTCCATTCATTTAACACGACAAACACATCCGAGCACAAAGTTTAAAGCTATAAAAAATTACGATGGTCATTCGTAAGTTATGTTAGTCATGCATAGGATCTTAAATCGGGTACAATTAATCTCGAATTTATTTTCTTGCAACTCCTCTGACAGAATCAAAACGTACGGGTCGTTGCTGTTATTGTGATCCGTCTCAATGGATTAGAATTAAACATCGAGTCTTTGCAAATGAACTTAGATTCATGACAATCAGTGTCAGAGGAATACTATTCGTTCATTTGATTATATTAAACGCTGAGAGCTTGTAAAATAAGTATAATGTGGATAACTCAGATGGCACCGAACGTCAATAAAAAAATTGTGAATATTGAGCTGATTTTTAAACAGATTTTGCATTCATTGCTCGTTTGACGATGGATGATATTTTAACGAATAATTTCTAGGACTATTCACATTTCAAGTTTTAAACACATTTTCCTGTGATAAAATTTCCTTGTGGTAAATGCGGCAGAGAAAGGTCATGTTAATTTTTGTGCGTCAGAAAAAGTAATGGCCAAACGTAAATATTTATAACCTCCCGCGAGTAATGATTCTCGAAATTTTTATTCATTATGCAGCAAGTAGTTACTACAACAAACATTGATTCTTTTGAGGTCAACTTATGAAGGGTAAGAATAAAGAACGTCATTTAATTAAGATAATTAATTTGGCGTCATTTAATTAAAAACCGTCATATTTGGAGCGTATTATAGGCATATGAAAATTTTCGCAACATAATTGGGATAATTTATCGAATTATTCCTCACAGATTCTTCGTTGTCGGGATAAGTATTTGGAGACATTGATGCACATGCACGGCAACGGACTTGGCGTGCACGCTCTGGTCGTGGGATGACGGCAAACTTTTGTAAATGTTGCGTGCATGAAAGTGCATTATTCCAGCAGCCTGCGTTACGATGTATGAATATGTAAAGATGAATGAGGATGTGCTGGCTGTGGCAGTCACGATATCCTCATTATAGTTTCATGCTTAAAGTAAAGCCTATTATTTATCGAAGGCTAATTAAATGAAATTATCAAGGTAGCTCGGAGTCCCACGAGTCGGTAGAGACTGAGGATTCGAGAAACTATTTAGATCTTACTTGGAAATCAATAGTAGGTAAAAATATAGACTTGTCGAATCGTTGCAGGAATGTGAAGGAAATATGTACATAATTACGGAAAATAAAATAATGTACGAACTTCAAAACAATTTTGATACACTAAAAAATGAAAAAAATCTAGCACAAACTTTCTGCTTACAAGATGCATGCATGAATAAAGCAGTTAAATAGCTCACATCGCACGTAATAACAGCAGCTGACGATTCCTAATTAACCACGCAATAACGGCAATTGAATCCTTACTGATGGAAGCAACGTTCCATACAAGCAGAGCAACTGTTTTCGTGAATGACTAATAGAAGTGAAAATTATTGGTACCTATAGATTATTGCCAGAAATTAATTTAAAAGTCATAAGAAATTGGCGAAGACTGAACTGCAAGATTTCAGCTCATTCGTAAATGCTTTTGTGATGAAAGTCTATTTGCTAAAACGATGGCATTTTAATAATGACAAAAAATCTAAAGATGCAACATTTGAACTTCAGAACTTCTTTGAAATTGGTAACGATTGGACCTTTTAGCGATCCGGGTTACTTAAACAGTACACCTTCTGGGATGAAATTAATAAGTTTTTTTGCTATATCGTCATGGATGTGCATGTTTGAGGCTGGAGATCGCCTTTCCAACACGTTTTTAAGTATTTTGAAACAATGTCATATTATCCCGATTAGCCAAGCTTCGCTTTCTACAGGCATTCGCCTAGCAAGTCCTTGACAAGTGATGCGCAAAAGAATGCGCTATCGCTGCAGGTATTCGGTACGCGTGACATAATTGCTAAGTGATTGCAGCAGAATTTCTTCTTCTGCAGATTTTTAGCATGCATTTGGTACAGTCGAATACGACTTGTAGAGGACGCTTCTGTAAGAGATGGACCAGCGCTGTTGAGTTCTCAAAAATTTAAAAGAGAATAAGTGAAAATATAATTTTAGCGTTTATTAGTTTTAGCGTTTTAGCGTTTATTATAGGCCGTAGACCTGTCGCCTATTCTTATCATTGCAGAACATACACAGCTTGTTGCGTGATTAAACTCTCAATTCACTGCTTAAAAATTTCTTTGCTCAACCGCCCGGCTTCCTTGCCGATTCTGACCAGAAACTAACGCACAGGGCTGGGATCGAGCCCGCACCTCGCTGCTCCAATCTTGGTACTCTGAACTTTAACCACTGGGCCACCCTGCACTTAACCACTGGGCCCCCCGTGTCAAAAAAATGTCAAAAGATAATTTGGACAAAATATCATGCCAATTACAATCAAGGGAATAGTAAATCGTTTCCCAAACCATTCTCAAATCTTCTTATCATTTCTTAAGCAGCAGAAATGTTGCTAGTAAAAGTTGAAAATCCAAATTCGAGCAGCTGTATTTGGTTATGTGGTTGAAAATATATGAACATAATCTCAATTGACGTGGTAGATAATTGAGAAAATATCCATCCAACAGATGCGCATCCAACAAGATGGGGAAGCAACTAATTTTATCAGACCCGAACAAATCTCACAGATCGAACGCTTTTGAAGTCTTTGTCCTTGTGTACTGATGCCAGTAGACGATTAGAGTCAAGTTTGTCAAGTTCAGCGGCGCGAGACGAGACCAAATCTTGGCCTGAGGCGATCGTTTGCCAACGTTAGCGTTTGTCACGACTGGGCGGCGCTTTTGAGTTGGCGTTGGTTCAGGATGCTGCTTTCTACCGTCTTGACTAATGAAGTATTTACTAGGATGATTGCGAGCTCATCGTTGACTGACGGAGTCAACGTCTCGAATTTAACGAAGGGCGGGATAGAAAATTGCTAGAATTGGACGGCGAATTACGATTGTCGTGGCGCAACGAACATTCAAATGACCATAAAAATTGGTTTCTTCATCAGACGACGCAATTTTTTAGAAGCTGAAGAAGAATATTGCAAATGAAAACCATTTGGTTGATACTGTGGCATGCGTCTTATGATACTCGATTTTTATTTGCAGGAAACACTTTTTGTAACATGTTTAATTAGATAAAAACAGATGAAAGCGAATTTAGATGCATGATCAGCTAATTACAATAAGCATCTGATTATATGGACTTTTAGATCGATAACACTGTAAAATAGATGAAGTATCAATTATATTGTTGTATGCCATGGCTACGCAGGAATAACGAAAAGGGATCTTACTTATGATTCTGATGAGAAAATTAAGGTAATATGTAAAATGAAATTATTATTTCCCAAATAAAAACACCTCTTATTACACTACTCAACATGAAACACTTGTAAAAACTCAGACTGGTTAAAAATGTTTAATTTTTCATCAAATGATAATAGTCATATCAAAACAGACAAAAAATACAATGAATAAGGGATTGGCAATCTGGTTGCCAAATATAATTAATAAGGGATTGCCAATAGGGGATTGGCAATTTGTTTGCCAAATATAATTGATAGGGGATTGGCAATTTGGTTGGCATGCCCGATACGAATCGGGCATGAGCCGGCAAGCGATCGAGCTATTCGTGGGGGTCTGGACAAGGTTCACCCTAGCAGCCCTTCTGCTGGAAGTGTCTAGTAAGGAAGTTTATGTGTCCGTAATTGAGAATATAATCATGCAAACGTACCTCAAACCTTGAGAACATGAGCTATACATAGTGAATCAGTTAATGAATCATAGAATTAATTTAATATAGTTACATTTCCGCATTAAATCAACTGCTTAAATGTTTGCGGGCAGTGGAAATAACATCAAAATTGAGCATGGAACGAAAGACATGTTCCGTTCTCATTATAAAAAGAGATAATAATTGTATTGATCAATATTCTAAAATTATTCTAAGTTGAGTTAAATCAATCTAACAATGCAATATAAATGCAGTATATAATACAAGGTAGTAGGCAAATGACCGGTGCATAACTGCTGGAGGAACTTGACGATCACGAGAAATAAGTTAAGCAGATTCTTCATTTCTTCCAATCGATGAAATATATTTTCTTCGCATTGAATATTCACATTCATTCCGCAGTAGTTATAGTTCGAGCTGGGTGACGAGCCTACATAACCTCAACATTGGTGAGTTGAAAATGCTTTGAAATGTAGATTGGACCTGTGCTGGAGCTATAGCACATCGCTATAGGCGGGTGTTGTAGGTCTCTCTGTTCTCTAGGAGATCGAAGCGCGTTCAACTAGCCTGCATGGCTAGTTAAACACTTTCACTTCTGACCAAACCTGACTAGGGTACCTTCCTTCCTACCTACATACCTACCTTGTGAAGCCTACTAAGCAACTCGCTTGCGTACGTGCAATGCTTTTCCTTTCATTGCGGCCTGGGCCTCCTCCAGTGACCGGCCTAGCAATAAGCGTCGTGATCTTATCTGATGCATCGAAAAACTCAGCTTGTCTTGGGAAATAATGGGTCATGTGGACCTAGACTAACCAAAACATTTCGTATTAAAAATTCGAAAAATAACTTTCGAATCTTTGCGCCGCGATTTCAAAGTTACATCATGTATTATACTTCGACTGCCCTCATTTCATATTTTTAACGTTTTATGATTTTGGCTATTAGTACACAAGCGATTTGCATGTGTAAAGGACTATGCCAATTTATTGATTTACGGAACTAAAATGGGGAAAGATGGTATTATCGTTGACATGAGTTTACATCATTACGCGCCAAATGATGGCAATAGGAAAATGCCTAAAGTTCAGTCTTTTTCTAATTTCAAACAAAAGTTCTGAAGTAAGAGAACTTGTTAATAGGATCCACTTGCAATGTCAGCTCCGCAGTCAGAATTTCAAATTCAGCTATTCTTGTTTCAATTCAAGTCAATTCACGCTGTACAGAAACATAAAATTAATTAGGGAATTTAGCAACCCAAACTAGATGTGGGTTATCAAACAAGCTACTAAAAAACCTCAATCGCTTCGTTCTCAAGAGAAAATATTCAGAATAGTTTCTGAATTCACGCTTACATTTTTGTAAATTGTGAGTACAAGCTGTAGCGGGCCAGTTGATGGCATCGCTTTGCCTTCTAGAGTTAAAGCCGCCGCACTGCTAAACACCCGACCCAAGCGAAAAATATCCTAACCGAGTCTTCGGACATTAATGTATCGCTCCAGGCAGGAGCTAATTCAGTCAATAAAAACCGCATTTCTACTGTTTCGATTTTGTCGTTGTAATTATTCTGGATCACTGAAGTGTTTAAAATTTCTGCAAGTCTGTAATTTATCTTCCGGCCTGATGTACTTCTTCACTTATTTCATTCGTCCATGAACCGGAGGCCCGATGGCAGAGACTCTGAATAGTTTAAATGTAGATAATTTCCGCTAGTGTACAACTTTTAATGAAATCGTTCCGAAGACCAGCACCATGACTAAGTCGAAAACTTCAGGGGTGCAGGCTTTATATATAGAGCGAATAAATTTACGAGTAAAATTAAAAATTCCACAACTGCCTAATCTTCTTTCTAATTACAAGATCAAAACCTGGAGTCCGGAATGTTTTCAAAGACAAAATCATTATTAGCATCTTTATTAGCATTGTTTTCAAAGACAAAATCAATTTATTAGCATTTTATTTTTTTCGAAATTTCAATTAATCGTGACGTAAGAAAACTGATAATTTGTAATAAATCAGGTCATGCATTCGCATTCCCAGTTAGTTACTTTTCTGTATTTAATATAGGCTGGGAAAACTATGTATATTTAATATTTTCTATAACAAATGGCTGATTACTGCTATCGGATTTAAGCAGGAAAAAGATAAACGATCAAACAAAAGAACAAAACAAAATGAATCTTTCCAGAGATCAGCACATTCATGTTCAAACGACCAAAACCATAATCCCTTTTGGTTGTCTGAGTCAGTAAAAAGAAATTGGGTTTCAGAGACTTCGTTGCGTGGCGTAAATTGATTACACGATACTAATGAATACCCGAATGACACGAGTTTTCAGACATTTTCGTGAATTTAATTAACTGCTGCTTAACTGTAAAAGGGAAATTGAATTTCATCCATTGATTCATTAACTTGTATTCAAATTGGCCGACCTCATACGGTCGGCAGAATAAAGACTTCATTCAAAGTGATCGCGAACTCCTGAAGATTGCAACTCGTTGCAGAATATTAACCAGTTCTCAAATAAAGTAAGATCCATTGTTTCGTTTACTGAAGAAAAACGTCTACTTATTTGGAGTAAAAATTCCCGAAGAAGCGTTGAAGAGAATAAAATTATTCATGTACATCACGTATAGTTATATACCAGTTACTATCCTCAGCCCCCTTATGTGCGTAGCGTTCTCGTTAAATTACATTGGGCTGTTAATTCCTGAATGTGAAATCACTATAATCCTGGGTAATTATAAAAAAATCGAGATTAAAAAAAATTTTATTCTCGGAGAACAACTCCTCACTCTCTCTCTCGTTTTACGTAATCTCATCCCTGGTGAGGCAGCGCCTCAGTCGCGGCAGATGCTCGGCATGAATGAGTTCTCACGTTGCCGTCGACTGCAGCGAGCACCGACACCTCACAGGCGCCGACGCGACGTAAAATGCTGCGTCACGACGCGGGCGCGACTGCGTTGTGAGTCTCCGCGGGCGAGGCACTTGACGGCTTAACGGAGTAGCCGTGCGCCGCTTATCCCAGTGAAAATTTGACGCGGCAGCGTCCAAATCAGACGCGGCAGCGTCTGATTTGGATTACCAGAAGCTGGGGCGACTCTAAATTTTGTTACCCAGTGAAAATTTACAGACGCGGCAGCTTCTGATTTGGATTACCAGAAGCTGGGGCGACTCTAAATTTTGTTAGGGATGGGGTGCACGAAGGGACAGCCTGGACATAGGGGAAAGGATTAGGAGCTTCCGCGATAATTATTCCGATGGTCGGCACCTAAGCGTTCAAAGAGTTCAATACGTGTCTAGATCAAAACAAGAGTTTTAATAATAATTTTCACAGAAGGAGGTTTCTTCAAGTGAAGTTTTTCAAGATAAATTTGGAGTTGAAATTTCCTGAACAGAAAATTTAAATGCTGATTACTTCCAGTTTTTAACGATACCTGTGTCCAGGCAAAAGTAATCGACAAAAATTAACTAAGAGAAAATTTCATCAAAAAAGTTTGTATAAAATTTAATTCAAATATTCAGTTAATCACCAGAATTCGAGTCAGCAATTTTTGCAGTGTTTACTTTAGACCTTCATGTCATGGCATTAGTTAAATCCTTCAATTGGCTAAATTGCTTCACTGATTTCAACTACCATAAAAAACGTGGAGTGTTTTGAGTGAACAAGTGCGAGTGTACTGAGAAAGTTTACATCTAGTCACTCCTTGAAAAGAAAGAAGGAGTAATAGTTTTTTCTTTTAATCAGCCTTGCAATGCTAAATGTTACGTCACACAAGCTGCAGGCTGTTGAAGTGGTGACAAGATGCATGTTTGCGTCCGCTGGGGTCTTGGCTGGAACGATGCATTTTTTCAACTTGGAACAATGCGGCATTGCAGTTGGACGCAATTTAATGGCCTAACAATTTGTTTACGCCGTATAAATAGAATGATATTCAACCTCTTGTACAGAATGACAAGCAATTATTCATGCTGGTAAAATGATACCCACGACAATTTCTATATTAAAGATAACTAGATTTCGCATGTTGAAATACTTCCACGTGAAATTTCTTCCTGAATAAGAAGTTTAATTTTTAAGTCCACTCATTTATCTAGTACTCGTATTTTCTGGAATAGAAAATTCAAAGAACTTCAACAGCATTTACGATTAATTTAACTTGCCCATTGATTATGCTACTATTCCTTAACAAATATATGTAAAAACCTAGTTTGAAAGCTGGTTAAGGCCTATATATAGGTCTGTTGAATGTTTGAGTTAATTTATTTATTTGTATATAATGGCAGAAAATATCTCTTAAAAATGGAGTCCGATACATTTCTTTGTAGCGTTCCCCAACAAGAGGAATCATGACGAACCAGAAAAACTAAATGATGCATAAGAATGACTATGCTAAATGAAAAAAAACATAGATAACGTTACCACAGTTATGCATACTTGGCACATTTACTCAAATCTTAAAAATCCTGTGATGATCTACTTAGCCTGACTATAAATGATATATAAATGATATATTTGTGCCCGCGCTTGATATCAAGCCGAGCTTAATAGTGAGGCAGCAAGGCGAGTGTATGAGGAAAGGAGAAAGTTATTTGTCAGGGTAGCGCTCGGGGCGAGTTGTCTGAGCAGCTCTGGCTGCGTACGCTCATATAGAGGGTTTGTACATTTAGTTTACACGCAATTTTTTCTACGAGGGAACTGAAGGACGTCAACTTGCATGAGATAAAGGGAAAGTTGAAAGCAACCAGGAAGCAGCCAAAATATAATATGCCAATTCAATGTACACTGTAAATTTGTTACATAAAATTATTAAATAGCGGATTCACAAATTGTCTATTTTAGTGACAAGATAAATCTTTCAACTAGACATATTAGTGATTAGTGATTACATATTAGTGATTGCACTTATTTGCAGTTAATATAATGTAGAAGAGTTCTAAAAATGATATAAACGACGTTTTTATATAATTAACACAATATTACAACACAAAAAATGAAAGAAGTATGACTTGGCATGAATGAAAAATGAAAAATATTTAAAGCCATCATGCTCATAATTTTTCGAGTGCCATATTGAATATATTTAAAAAATGTCCGTTGAGATATTTCAGAATTCTGTCATCAGGACGATTCTGCTGCATTATTCGAAGGAGTCTAAGCATTGTGATGCCAATTGGCAGACAAAGTGAAAGATATACAAGAAATGAGAATTACTGCTATCATGCAACACTGATTATCTGATGCATCGAATTTATTCGACACTGAAACCATTATGTCGTGCTGGGCGACTTGACAGCGTCTTTAATATCAGGAATAAGAAATGAGATGAAAAACATCACATGTTTAACATACAACAAACCGACTCATATTTTGCCGCTCTAATTGCTTGCATGCCAAAAGAATCAAATATGAAACATTCAGTTTTTTTATTTGATGGCCCTAATAAAACTTGTTAATGTTCAACAAGACATTGCACTCAGAATTTAAGACGCGAATCTCCTTTTAATTTTTTTTCGGAACTTTTTGATTGTTTTCCATGTACAGACGTCGTCTTCAATTCCAGTTGGCAACAGAAACTTCTTCAGAAAATAGTTTATGAAATAACATGGCTTTATTATCAGTAAGCCTCAGCGTGAATTAAATCACACAAGAACGCATATTTCCCTCTGCAGTTGTTAAGAAATTATACAATAAACCCAAGTATGAGTGCATAATGTTAGAAATGGAAATAACCGAAGACAATGATCAGCTGGCAAAATCAGCCCATTTTAAAAATTAAATTAAGCAGAAATATGTTCCTCTTGATAATTAAAATCTATTAGTTTCATCATTCGTAGTAATATTAATTTGGAGTTTTATTCACGAGGTTTATACTTGCGTAGGATTCATAATGATAATTATTATTATTTATACTTATACGTAAGATCCATAATGAAATTTATTGGAGGAAAACGAAAGAGTGAAAAAAAGGTTGTAAGAAGAATAGACGTAAAATTTGATCAGAATAAACTGAAGCGTTTTGTTAGATTAGACGGATTGGTATTCTTTATGCTAAATTTTTACATATTTAAACATAAAGACAGCATGGTTTTTGATCTACAAACCATGAAAAGAGTATCGTCGTGTTGAAGTCTGACTAGGATATATTAAGCGATCAACTCTTCTATGCGGGATAAAAATTGCTCTAAAATGTGTGGATGAACCGTTACTGGTATGGAAGCCTATTCAAAAGTAAATTAATGGTCGAATAATCTGTACAAATTAAATAGATGAACTAGGATAGTATGTTAGATCGTGTTCGTACGTTCGTAAACCTCGACATGGATTTTAGGCTGAGCGCGTGCACACAGCCAGAGGCCAGTCTACCCGACCAACCAATACACTGGGAGAGGCTGGGAAGAGAAAGGAAGACCGACTGTGAGCCTAAAGGCGTTGAGTTATAGACATTGAGTAATACTGCAGCAGGACACATACCTGCCTACCAAGCTTGCGGGTCTCGGCCTGCCGAGCGACCGATGAACGGGCGGACATCCTTTCACTTCAACCTTGTGCGACCCAATTTCGTGTTCAACGTCTCATCCGGGAATCTTCACGAGAAAAAGTGATCGCGGGATGAAGACTGAATGTTTCGATAGTCAATTATGGTTATCATGAGGTCCCCAGAGAACAACTATTTCAGTGAAATAGGTAAAGGGAAAGCGCACATTTCAGACTGATCCTTTCACTGTTGTCCAACGTATTCGGTGAGCGAGAGATGGAGGGGTGGGAAAGATGGAGGAGGGTGGATTGTTGCAGCTATCACATGCGTCTGGCAAGATTCATCCATTCATCCATCTATCTTGTGGGCTATGAATGAGTGCGTGAGCATGAAAAAGCACGTCCATTAAGAAAAGATATGACTAAACGCAGACAAATGCAATGTACGGGACGCTTTGTAAGACGTGGTGACATTTGATTGGAGCTTGTTCAGTGGCTTATGGAGTCTTCAGAGAGTTCATCACGCGGATTTGATATTCGAAAGCCGGTAAAGACCTGAGCTAGCATAAATTTGTATTGAAAATTTGCGGCAATGCATTCAGCTGATGCAAGCTTCAACTTTCAATAATAAGACAAAAAAATATATGCGTATGAGAGGAAAGTGCTAGCCATCATGGAATCAGCATTAAAAAAATGTGCGCACAATCGCATCATCTAATTTTGACAGCAATAATGTAGATGCCAAATGGTTCCATATTTCGGCGAGCAAAAGTCTATCAAATCATAGATTCTACCTGATGGGTAAGGTACATAAACTAATATCAAAGTTTGGGTGCGGGAATTAATTCCGGGGACGTTATAAGAATAGTTTGGGTCTGATAACATGACGGGACGACCTTTGCCGACAACCATTTCGGTCATGCTCCCCTGCTTCTGTCCTCTCACCTTGCATAACCGGAGCGAGCGGCCGGGAAAGTTTGCACTTCTACGACCAGAGTTCGTCGCGCTGTTCATTTCTTTGGGCAGGACAATGCACGAGGCGTAGTGTTATCTGATAGAAGGTGGTTTGTCGTTCATATAATCCTTATTGAACTTGCAGAGTTCAAGAAAACTATACGATTTTAACTTTGCTCCTTAATATTTTACTTTAATTACAACTTACTAATGAATTTGAAAAGAATAAATTAGTGCAATACAACATACTTTATCAGATATGAATGACAACTTCCTCCATTAGAAAGAAATCCGCGAAAAAGTATTCATTCAGAAATGAATAAATGAACATCGAATTCCCCTTTCTTTCTGATTCTGTAGAGCTATCTGGTTTATTGAAGAGAAACCGTTAGAACTACGTTATAATTTATGAGAAATGAAACCTAGTCCGTTGCTTTAACGGTGTGCTCCTTCAGCTGTCTTGAACTCCATCCCTACTTTATTTTCCGATCCAGTCATAGGTCGGAAAAAGGTCCACTCATGTGTTGTATGTTTTTTGCGTCATTTATTCATTTTATTATCTTTTGAATCTAGAGTTACAGATGATTAAACGAATTATCTGTGCAGAAAAATAGAACGTAATTAACGAAAGAATTTCTAATTATTGCTTCGATACTCAATCCGCTGCTTGAAGCTGCAGAAGGTATAAGTAATTTATAGAAATCATTATTATTCGACCTCGAAAAACACTCAGAAGATAAATTTTTGCTTCTGAAGTTTAAGTGGCATACGCCGACACAAAAAATAAGTCGCTCGCCATTAAAATGGCTTTTCTTGGCCACGAATTTGTTTTGTTAGATTTGATAGCAACTCTTCAGTTATCGATATTGCACGGGTAACCTCGATCGCGGGATGAGTGTGAAATGCTACCACGTTTACAGGTAGGTACTCAAAAGCGGAGGTTGTAAAAGCAGTTCGTCAAAATAACTTATTTAATATGAGAGTGAGTCAGCACATGCAAAAAAACACATCTATCAGTAACAGGTTTTCGTTTGTATGGAAATAGTGTGCATAAGAAGTGCATGCCTGGACAAGAAATGCAAGCAAGAACTAAGAATGAAATAAATATAAATCGCTTTGTGATTTCATCTACAAAGTGAAAAAATTTATTTAATGGCATTCTTCTACTATTCAGACAAATAATTTATGCTAATGAACACATAAAGCATACCTCTGGCGAATTATTAACAGCATGTGAATTACGCGCTTGTGACACCGCAATAAAATGCAATATAGCCACATGTCCCGTGACAATAATTAAAATCAAACAAAACTTGCCACCTTCTCCTCAATAGGAAAAACTCATCAAACAGAGGATTGTTTTGCTGCATGTCGTTAAAAAGTGCGTCCTTTACATGGGTTGGGCGGCAACGCGTTTTTGCCCAAAATTTCCGCCATTGTCGGTAACTTCGTCAGCTGATCAGGGTTTGTTCCTAAGGCTAAACTTATTATCTGCAAAGAAAGTGTCCAATGAACTTATGTGCTTGCTCGTATTAGGCACACGAGAGAAAGGATTGTACCCATTCCTGGCAAGGACGCCTGCTATATCCGTGAAGGTATCATCTTCTGCTTTCAGATGCCCCTGTATGCTGTACTGAACTATACATATCGAGCATGAGAGGTGGGAAAAGCAATAATGCTCAGGTATGAATTTGTGCTAGCGAATTTGTCATTCTTTCATTGAAGATAAGCAGGAGTACATGAGAAAAATCCAATAGCAAAATTCTACCTTCAATTTTATTTGATAGTTCTAATCATTACAAACGAGAATTTTGCTTAATTGTCTCCTATAAGGCAAATGATATTATTGGATTCAGCATCAGAAAATTCATTGCGGCTTGGAATTCGATTCAACAATCGAATAATATATTGTTGATAGGAATTTTATATTTAACCAGGATTTTTATAATTAACCAGGATCATAGAGGTTTCGTACTGAGGAATTACCAGCCAAGAAAGATATTTGTAACAATCGAAAATTACAACTGGATAAAAGTGCATAGATAAAAAATACATTTACGGATTTCAGAAATACTGGCAAGAGTATTAAGCTTTCAGTAAAGCCTACCAGCACCACACAGATTAGAATTTCGATGATCAGGTAGAGCAAAAATGATTATTTCTGTGATTCGAAGATTTTATGAACTGTTGTATTGTCATTATAAGTATTTTAGCTATAAAATTTTTATGAGAACAGCATGTAAACTCGTTCAACAGGGATATTTGGGTATAAAAAATGCCACTTTAGGAGCATTTCTCGCATAATCAATTCAAATTTCAATTCAAGGTTGTCTGTTTCTATCGTTGATCAGAATTCACAAATCTCATTCCGAGTGAGATTTTTAACAGATAAGTGCAGGCAAATCATATAAGCTAATTTTTAAAAAACTATGCTAACCTTGAAACGTTTTTTTTTTCGATCAATTTTCTAAGAATCACATATTTTAACATATCCTAGTCGCGGTCTTGAAGAAGTGTAAATTAACTGGTGCAGATAATCGTTTCGCAAAGAAATTATTTGAATGTAATTTGGAATAATTTGGATAAATAAAATAAAAGTCATTGAATTTTACCGGTTCAGAAATAATCAAGTGAATTTTTGACAAGTAAACATTACATTACATTACATTAATAAATGAATTATGAATTTTTCTCGTTAGGTTTCGTCGTAAACAAAAACTAAACACAGTCCAGTACAACTAAATTATCGTTATGATTTATCACTTAGTTTGTAAGTTGGACGCAACTCTGCGCGCATCCAACATCCATGCCGAACATCTTCAGATCTTTCACCTTGTCCTCCTCAATGTAGCTAGAGACTCTGAGGTGTCGGTAGAACACAACATACTTTCAATGCATTGGAAATTTCTTGGATGCAGAGCTTATCACACGAGACGGAAAACTTTGTCAGAATTTGCCTCGAGCTTCGTAAACAAAAGACTTGTCAATTAAGCCTGTGAGTGAAAGTGCATCTCTGACACTAGAGTTTGTGTTGATGGCAATAGGAAAGTTATATAACAGATAGGGAGCATTGTTCCTAACTTGATTATTTTTAGCTTAAATATGAAGGACTCGCTAACGAAACTATGATAGTAAATGAAAATTTCTAACGTTTTTGTTTGTTATCATTATTGTTTTATTATTATTTATTGGTTACTGTAATTATTATTATTATCATTACCATTAAAATTAATAATATAATTATTATTATTTATATTATTTTTAAGAACCATGTTATTATTGTATTTTCCTATAATTAATATTGTGGTTCTTGCACTTCATTGCTGAGATCAAACGAAGGTTTCAGTGTGAGAATTTAATCACATTTAGTATGTGAGCGTCTCGCATACGCATGGCCTGCAAGAGAAGGGTATGTCGGTCCTACTATTTACGATTAGGAAGAGAAAGACCCTTGGAAGTAGCACGAAGGAAGAAATGAACCATCCTACGCAAGCCATTAGCTTTGGCATCCTAGTAGCGTCGATGAGGTTCCTGAGAGCCCAAGATCAAGCGAGCGACCCTCTGCCTCAGTGAGTCAGGGTAACCGTCAGCCTGCGACGCTGGCAGCTATATAAGCCGGAGAGATCGGCAGCCGCGCGATTGTATGAAGCGGGCAAGCGACACATGAGCATCGTGTGTGTCTGTCCAGAGTCATCATCACTTGGTGCCTGGAAGCCATTTCTAACGCACGTCTATGAAACTTCTTCTTCGAGATATTCGCATCTTCAACTTTAGTCTTCAGCACGGCACCCTCGTGGTTGCCTCTCCTCTTCATCGAACTAGGAACTATCTTGTGTGAATCGACTTTAATAAACGATATGTGACGCTGACGAAAGTGAAGATATGGATTGATTGGTGTCACAAAATCGAGAGACCGAGTGATTTTAAGAGTGTAAGACAGTGAAGCCGAGTGGCTGAAATTCGGTGTTATACGCTCGAACTACGATTAACGAAGGAATAAGTGATAAGTGCGAAAACCCGACTTGGGTTCGTTCAACCATCATGCTGAAGGTATGTGAATACTTTAACTGCTATTTTTTGTAAATGAATTTAATGGCTAAACATTTCAAATGCATTGTGTAATTTTACGTAAAAATAATTATACGAATTCAGATTTTTTAAACAAAATCTCAGACTCGAATCGTGTCAATGAACTAATTTTAAGGCTAATGAACTAAATCTTTCACATGTAACGGAAGACAAACATTTCTCATTCACAGCATAAGAATAAGACGAGTCATTCTCATGACAACAAAGCACAATATACCACCTCGGAATGCTAATGTTTTGGAGGTTCGCCATGTGCTCCAGTTTTCTGGACCAGCTTTGTTTTGCACTCATGAACTCGCCAGGCTTAAGGAAAGTCGTTAACTATATCAAAATCCATGTATTGTTTCGGAAATTCTTGTGTGAATAAAATGAATTCTGCAAGCATGGTAGTCGGATTAATATTTAAAATTGTTTGAACGAATTGTTCAACGATTGATCTCAGAATTTACTTCTAGAAATTCAAGAGTTTTCTTTTTTATACGGTTTGGCAGCTTTCTCATAATTTGTACTAAATTGTTGTTTCATTATGACATTATATTTTAAATTTATGATTAGTGAAATGAGTATCTTTATGAGCGAGTAAGGTTTAAAAATTTCACTATTAACATAAACTACATATTTTATAACTACTTATTCTCACTGTCAAAGTTTAATATTACGAAATAAATTTCAAACTAAAAGCCAAATTCAAATAAATTTCAGTAAGATCTCAGAAGTAAACCGAGATCCGAATACAAATTCGGATGTCCCATATTTCATTGAATAGTGAAAATAAATATATTCTTACTTGCTACCTTGTTCATTACTCGAATTCATACATGTGCTAGATTGCCCTTTACGACGAGACTCACATCGCATGACGTGAAATGTTTCGTTATATGCACCAGCATTCGCTATTGTGAGCGGCTCACGCCATGTGGAAGCCCTTGCACCAATTATTTCCTTCTCAGAGCGACGAAGCTGAGTGGTTAATGCACTAGGATGCGAGCGACGAGTCACGATTGATGAGCAGCTTCTGAATATTAACGACTCATTATGTTGGGATGTCGTTTAGAAAGAAGGAAATAATTACAAGTAATAGAAGCGAAAAAATAAGTATTCAAGTGAACAGTGAAATATTATGTTTAGCGGAATGAATTAAATGTTCAATATCAGGGAATGAGGATTTAAAGCGGTTCCCAAAGTTGGGTACAAAATGTCAACTCGCAGGATGTTACACTCTTATTACTTTATCTACAACGAAGCGCTTTTGAGTCATAATTACCTGCTACGCCAATGGCGTCGTATGTGTCCTAATAAAATAATCCGTGTAATATAAATCTCAAAAATGTCTCATACGTAGAAGGCAAGAGATTAAATAGACTCGAAAAATATTATTATTCCAACGTGTACATCAAACGAAATGCGCTTTATGCGCTGTCGTGATTTTAGATTTGCGTGCGCACAGCACTTGAAGATATTTTCTTGCTTAGTTGTAACAACTGAGACGGCTTTTCCTCAAATTTAAATTATTGATTACAAAAATTTTAACATATTGCTTTATTGTGGATGGTGTACTTTCTTAAGTTTCTGTATCAGATGGTCAGCGGAAAGCTCAGGATTTAAGAAAAAATTTTATCTCTTGAAGGAATGGATTACTGAAGTGCCTGCTTATATATGGTTCAGTCTCCAAATTGATAATTAAAATTTTATACGGTTTGGCAGCTTTCTCATAATTTGTACATACATTTTTGTTTTATTATAACATTATATTTTAAATTTATGATTAGTGAAATGAGTATCTTTATGAGCGAGTAAGGTTTAAAAATTTCACTATTAACATAAACTACATATTTTATAACTACTTATTCTCACTGTCAAAGTTTACTTTTACGAAATAAATTTCAAACTAAAAGCCAAATTCAAATAAATTTCAGTAAGATCTCAGAAGTAAACCGAGATCCGAATACAAATTCGGATGTCCCATATTTCATTGAATAGTGAAAATAAATATATTCTTACTTGCTACCTTGTTCATTACTCGAATTCATACATGTGCTAGATTGCCCTTTACGACGAGACTTGTATCGCATGACGTGAAATATTTCCATATATGCACCAGCATTCGCTATTGTGAGCGGCTCACGCCATGTGGAAGCCCTTGCACCAATTATTTCCTTCTCAGAGCGACGAAGCTGAGTGGTTAATGCACTAGGATGCGAGCCGACGAGTCACGATTGCTGAGCAGATTATGTTGGCCGTTCGTTTAGAAAGAAGGAAATAATTACAAGTAATAGAAGCGAAAAAATAAGTATTCAAGTGAACAGTGAAATATTATGTTTAGCGGAATGAATTAAATGTTCAATATCAGGGAATGAGGATTTATAGCGGTTCCAAAAGTTGGGTACAAAATGTCAACTCGCTGGATATTCCACTCTTATTACTTTATCCACAACAAAGCGCTTTATTTGAGTCATAATTGCCTGTTACGCCAATGGCGTCGTATGTGTCCTAATAAAATAATCCGTGTAATATAAATCTCAAAAATGTCTCATACGTAGAAGGCAAGAGATTAAATAGACTCGAAAAATATTATTATTCCAACGTGTACATCAAACGAAATGCGCTTTATGCGCTGTCGTGATTTTAGATTTGCGTGCGCACAGCACTTGAAGATATTTTCTTGCTTAGTTGTAACAACTGAGACGGCTTTTCCTCAAATTTAAATTATTGATTACAAAAATTTTAACATATTGCTTTATTGTGGATGGTGTACTTTCTTAAGTTTCTGTATCAGATGGTCAGCGGAAAGCTCAGGATTTAAGAAAAAATTTAATCATTTGATGGAATGGATTGGTGAGGTGCCAGCTTATGGTTCAGTCTTTACAATTGATAATTAAATCTTACTTCAGCGTGAATTAGTAAGAATTTCAGCTTTATTTATTTTCTAGTTGTTACATATTACGGAAATATCTTCTAAGAGCATATCGGATTATTAAACAACGCTCGAAAGTTGAATAACTAAACTGTGCAGACGCTCACGTCAAGCAGCGTGGTTACATTACGTTATAACGAGCGCTATTCCGCCAAACTTTCGTTTTAACTACTCTGATCCGCGCGCTTGAAACTGGTTGGCTGTAACCTTACGGAGACACGCGGCATAAAGTAATGCAGCGAGTCAAGGCACTTGCAAGATAACGCTTTCCTAGGTCATCAGCGTAGTCAGTGAAAGTGACGCTTGGAGGAGCTCGAGTTATGGCAGTCGGCTTTACATAGGCCGGATTACAAGATTAATTAAGAAAGATTTTTTACTCCCAACGATGAATTGAATAGTAGCAGTAATTTGTTTTTAATTTATTCAATAATTTTTATCCTAACGCAGATCATTAAACATCAGTCGAAGCTATTGTACACCACAATAATATTTTTTATGCCGATAAGATGTGTACAATTTTTTTATCAATCACAACTCAAGAGGTGAAACTTAAATTGAGCAATTATTGTTAATAAAATACTATTTTTATTGTTTTTTTTCTTGGCCAAGCCGATTTGGTACTTTGCTGATTAGTATTCATAGGATATAAAATTATATAGGATATATATTCGTAGGATATATAAAAAAAGAAACACTAATTCACCTATGATTTAAATAAAAAAAATACAATTGAAGAGCAGGAAAATTTACTCAGTGATATGAATACATTCAATAATGTAAGGGATTGGCAGTTTGCTATCATACAAAATTCTCATGAGCGCCGATGATGTAACCCTCGAAATACTGTTAGATAAAAAAGTACTTTCTACCGCGCTCGGGTATATCATTCTGTACGAGTTTGCAGGGCGTCTACAAATCAAAGGATGTAAGTCGAATAGGACGTGTGCACTCTTTCTTGAACGCTCGATAGCATGGCATGCTGCGCGTACGTAAGGCCACATTGTTACGAGATATGACATGCCATACGTGCAGGAAAGAGATCTACTAACAGAGTATTGTGTTCGCTGCCTTGTCACGGGAAGTTAGATTGAAATGAGATTGCTGGCAGGAAGCGAAAGAGAGTGAGAGTTGACGTTGGGAAACAGAGACACTCGCCTTATTTCATTACACATTGTGCAGTAATTTAGTACGGATTAGAGAACACTAATCATACTAATGTCCGTCAGTCCGTCACATTATCGTTACAATACACTCAATTTGAGTGAAAATTGTGAGATTTTCATCTCGGTCAATGACCAATGCTCACGAACAAATATACACAACAGAAATATAATGCTAAATAGAACTGTACATTCTTAGGTTTAAAGACTTAAAATAGCGATGGCAAAGTAGAAGACGAGCTCCGACGCAGGTACATATTACTCCGACGCAGGTACAGCTGAGACATAAAATAATTTGAATCTAAATCAAGACTGATCAAAAGACTAGCTACGTAGAAATGATCTTGAACAGCGTACACACAAAAGAACGTAAGCGATGCGTAAAACAGATCGCGTCAGGGAACTGGCGAGGCCTTGAAGCCCTCAGGCTTGTACCCACAACTCTGACGCCGAAGAACAAGAGGCGAGAGTGGGCAACGACTCATTAGCTGCCGTCCATAGAAGCATGGGCGCAATGATAGAATCAATGCAATGAATGATTTATCTCTATCAAAATACTTGGTACTCTCTGAAAGAGTACCAGAATGCGGATTGTTAAAATGTCTTATAATAACTTATGTTCCTAGAATAACGAATTTTTTAATCATGTAAAATATCAGCGTATCTCTAGACACTACACTTTCTGATCACTGCAAATAAGAAAATTTAGAAGCATTGCGCGAGTCAGCGATGGTCAAATCTGTGTGATCGCCCGCTCACTACATGACTAATCACCAGTGATCAGTTGCTGCAAAATATTGAGGCTGATATACATAGTTGCCAGGAGCAGGGTTCGGTGAAAGTGCAAGTAAGGAAAGGTTCATTTCACAGGAGCCAACCTGCTTGACTTGCGATCCTTCATCTCTCGTGCAACACTTAGTCGTCACCTTTGCTCAACGGGTATTTGATTCTGTTGATAATGCTAGTACAATATGGCGATACTTTCATCCTAGCAGGTGAAATAAATGAAGCAATGTAAGAAAGATGGGATCTTAATGGTTAAGACTAGTTAAGCACCCCTGACGTTACTGGGGTGCGTATTCTCAACAAGAACATTACTGAGGTGCGTATTCTTAACAAGGTTAATTGAATCAATAAGACAAACAAATTTGGTCTATTTAAAAATTTTTTTAAATTACAATTCATTGTGAAATATACATTGCGTTTTATTAACAAGGATAGAATAGGATGAGTTTTCTTAACAAGATGATACTGAAATTTATTGAATCCCACCAGCAACATTGAAATACCTGTCAAGTCTTGTTATGCCCATCAAATGAAACTTAATAAACAATTGTTCTCCAATCGAAAAAAGGAAAATCAAACTTTAGAACATATGAGAAATAACCCAGTGAAAATTTACAGACGCGGCAGCTTCTGATTTGGATTACCAGAAGCTGGGGCGACTCTAAATTTTGTTAGGGAAGTCCCGTCTCTTCCAGTGCAGCTCATGGATCTCCTATCTCATTCATGCATTGTCTCCAACTTTAAACAAGTATGCAAAATTTCAGATCGATAGGATAAGTAGAAGTGTGTTAAATTTCGATTACAAGATTTGTAGCAGACAGACAGACAGACAGACTGACAGACAGACAGACAGACTGACAGACAGACAGACAAACAAGAAGTGAAGTTAAAGAGAAGTGTTGTAAAAAAATAAGGTCTATTTAATTTTTTTTTCAGAATTACAATTCAATGTAAAAACGCTGGTGGTCCTCAACAGCGTTTTATTAACAGGGTCGTACTAGGGTGCTTATTCTTAACAACATCCGAAAGATATTACTGGAATTTATTAAATCCCACCAGCAACATTGAAATTCCTGTCATGTCTCGTTATGCCCATCAAATGAAACTAAATAAACAATTGTTCTCCAATCGAAAAAAGGAAAATCAAGCTTTCGAATATATATGAAATAAGTCCAGTCTCTTCCAGTGCAGCTCATGGATCTCCTATCTCCTTCTCTATCCCAGCGTGCATGCTACTAACAGGCCGGATGTATCCTTCAAGCATCGTTGCAAAAGGAAAAGAAACTAAGTTGGGTAGTTTAAAAATGATCAATTTCTCTAAACACGGTCTGCTATCGAATAAAGTTGGTCCACAGCTTGAAGGTACTGATAAAACTACATAAGAGGAAGATTATATGGCACTATTGCGCAAGAAAAAGAAACTAAGCAGGGATAGTTTGAGAAAAGTTCGAAGCTACAATAATAGTGCTTGGCTCGAATACTAATCAAGCCGGGCGGTGCGGGGCACGCAGAGTTTCTCGCCACTTTCTTTTCGATGGTCGTTGCGTTCTTGCTTAGAAAACGTGTGACTAATTTTTTGGAGTCATACAAGGACCATTAGTTCTTGCTCTGCAGTCGCTTTGAAATACTATTACTTCCGTTGTTTTAATTTTTATTTTAATTTGTCGTATGGTGGATGGTTGTATTATTTCTTAAATGCACGTGAACAAATAAATCACAATTTGGTTACTCATTTACTCACAGAAAGAAGGTAAGAAAATTTAGATTTAAAGAAATACACGAGAAAACTTGAGATTTCAAACTTGCGCAATTTTATATAATAAGCGGCGGTAATAATATGAATTACTAACTCAATGAATTGACGCCAGATGGTAAACTACGTTTTCGTAAAATTTTCAGGCAGTTAATATAAAGAAATATTGTGAATAAAAAGTTTCCCTTCAATACTATGTCAGAATATAGAGCTATCAACCGTTACTGTACCTCTGCTTTCAATAGGTGATTCCAGTAAAGAGAAATACTCTGAAATTTCGGAGGTAATTTTTTGCACCTCATCCACGCTTTCATAAGCACTTCTGACATGACGTCGTTTTTTGACCATTGACTAGAACTTCACTCTTAATGTTTCTGGCTCTTTAAAAAATTGAAAACCACGAAAAAACGCCCTCAGAACTTCATGTTTGCATGTAATAGATTCGGCATGGGCCACAATCGGTGAGCGGGATGTATAGGTGGCAATTTCTGGTTCAAATATATTTTGCCATGGAATGTTCAATGTAATGTCTGTAATCTGTTGAGTTTACCTTATACTTATTTTGCCCAGCCTCTTGTCAATGCCGGTAAACCTACCAGTTAATATGAACTATAATAATTTTCTTCTTTCGTAATGTGCTATTTTTGTAATTTTTTTTTCATTTCGGCGGTTGAGAGAAGATGAGAGATTTATTTCGGTGAGATGAGAGAAGTTCATCTAAAAAATTCAGCCTAAATTGCTCCAAAATCTTTCGAGACCAGAATTACAGAAAAAAATGAATAAGCAACCTCGTCATGGAACATAATTCTTCGTTTTACGCACAGGAAATACAACCACTTACGAAAAATAAATGCTCGCGATGAGCTAATGTTAATTTTATGAGCCTCGTTTATAGGACCTGAAGACAACACAAACTATGAACTTTTGCATGTGAGTATTTTAAAGGAAACTTGTCAGGAGGAAACGACAGCAGTCTTTGAGCCATTACCTTTACAAGAAGAAAGGGAAATGCTCCTGAGAGAATATGAGGGCACAGTCATTTAGACGTTCAAAAACATTAGCACAGCATATAGCTAATTGGCCAGCGAGGCAAAAGATTGTGTGGAAAGGTTATCCGGGAGCCCGAGAGCATGGGCCAGAGCTGTCCTCTGCCGGCATAATAATCAACGCTGGGCTACTTTCACTTTAGTTGGTGGGCCTCCGAGCGATATGCTCCTCACTTTAATGAACTCCAGCACGGCCTAAGCAATCGCATATCTACCGGCTCAGGCCCAGAATTGAGCTATGCAATTTTCTTGCTGCTGGTTGCGTCAGGTAAACTGAACACGACCGCGGTAGAAATTCTTGATGAAGACGGTATACGCCGCTACAAGTCGATGGCCTTATAGCTGATGTGCGCGGTGGACCAGTTCCTGGCGCACCAGTTTCTGGCGCACCAGGTTCTCACCTTAGTCGCAAATCGGCTAGGACTTTACCAATGCTCCTGTAAACACGATCAATATTCTGAGAAGTAATAGGCTAATTTCCTAGGGCTTACAAGCGGCTTAGAGTTAAGATATTTATTGTTATTGTAGGAAGAATATGTTTGAAATATTGAAATACTTCAAGGCATGGATTAGTTAGTTAGGCATTAGTTGTTGCATAACAGACACATGCACCGAACTCGCAACTATCTGCTCTCTTTCTAGGATTCCTTTTTACTACAGAGATTTGTAATTAAAGCTACGAACTTCCTTGAGAACAAAATAGAACGATAAGGTGCTATGAATATTTTTAATTTCACGATTCATTTGTGCTAAAAATTTGCAATATATTTTAGTCGTTTAAGCATAAACCTCTCTCTTTTAAACCCGTCTCATTGAGAGGAATAAAGTTAATCATCTTTATGATGGAAGGAACCGGTCACCTTTCCTTCTTCTCTAATCGAATGAAGAGAAATCGTCAGGAGACGGGATGCCGAGGTTGACTTTCCTGGCAAATATTCGAAAAGATCATTACAATATAATTGCAAATATAAGAAAATGGCTGCGCGCGAATGGAGCAATTGCTACTCTACTTCAAGAAAAATGTTGCCCCAGCTTCAATGTTACACATTTTTTGGAGACTTCAGGAAAAATTTAAAAACATTAT
Source organism: Hyalella azteca (assembly GCF_000764305.2). Lineage (NCBI taxonomy): Eukaryota > Metazoa > Arthropoda > Malacostraca > Amphipoda > Hyalellidae > Hyalella > Hyalella azteca. The sequence continues at coordinate 105,317 of NW_025947497.1, forward strand.
CGCGCGAATGTGTTCGCTGCAGATAGATAGCATTGGTAAAAATAGTTATGTACATGATCTGCCTACACAATTAATTTAACAGAATCAAAGACGGTTGGTTTTGGTACTCGAATCTCTCTTGCAAATATTCACTGTCAAGTGAGAACTCATATTTTGAATTATTTCTAGAACACAAATTTTTACCATAGATTTACTTGTGTTAGAAAAACATATGGTGTGTCCATTCTAGTTATATTTGTACCCTAATTGTCCACTTTATTAATTTTCTTCGCTCTGAAGACGACCATCGGTAATTAGGCAATTATTTAATGAAAAAGTTGATTACGCAAATCTATATTGATTTGCAGGAGCCGTCAAGAAGCGGTAAATAAATTTCTGGCTCACATTTAAAACTCGTAAACCTGGCAGGTCGTAGAACACGTCTTAGAAAGTGTGAAACGATGACCTGTTGCAAGAAACTCGCCGGACCTTCACAATTGACATGAAATAACTCGTTCTTAAGCGAGGGAGTACGCTATTTAAGTGTGACGGCTTTGCAACTCAAATTCCTGCTTTAATCTAAAGACTGATAGGAAATGGTTAGGTCAGCGACCAATCGAACTCGTCTTGCCTGTACGCGCCTGTTATAGATAGAAAGATCGCTAAATGATGATACCTCCGATCGTATTAAAAGTTTGTAGTTTTTATTTTAATTTGAGCTCTTCAATTGAATTCATTGACGCGCCCTCGGGGAAAGTAATAGCCATCAACTCTTCCAAACTCGTCCAGAACCTAAACGAGTTTGAAGAAACTCGCTCCTCTGGCTTTGAAATCTGGCCAGGTATTAACAAATATAAAAGTTTTATGAGACTCCATAAAAATTGGAAGTAATAAATGATGTCACATTTTTGCTTCTTTAGAACATAACTTTGATCATATGATGTATCTTTGTTGTTACTGTCACTTTAACGTGTCCATCAGCTTGGTCAAATTGAATGAGAATCGCGATTAATAGTCAAATTACATTCGACTTGGAAACTTAATTTTTTGGCTATTTAGCAGAACAGATTAAATAACAGATATATTTAAATACAGGAACCATCTGCTCCTAGAATAAAACTATTTTGAAAATTCATGCGCGGTTATCGGTTCTCTATGTTGACTTCTTGATACTGCTATGTCATGCTTTTGGCTCACTTCTAAAATTCACGGGCGATTTTTGTTTCGTTCATTACGGCATCCCAAGTTTCCTTGTAACTCTTTTACAGGAGCGCGATGGGCATTAGACATCTGCTGCTCGGAGGCTCCGCCGAAAGCTTTCTTCGCTTTCACTCTTATTCAATACCTCAGATATTACCACGACTTTGTGCGTGTAATGAACTTCATGTGCACCATTACGTAACACGGACCTGTGATCAACCCGCAGAAATATAAAAATGCTTGTTCATAAATCTAATTTATTACGTGCGTTGAATGAAGAGAAATTCTGAATAGACAAAAAAATTGATTCTGAGTTTTGTGTCAGATAGCCGAAGAGCAGATTACTGGAATAAAAAACTCACAGAAAATTAAAGCTCATATGTCCTTAATATGAGACGATTATAAAGACGATTATACGACATTGAGTAGTAGTGAAGTGCGGAAAAAACGCTATATTACTTTTCAAGATCGTACTTTTTGCTGCCACTCTATGCACGAGCGCTACGAGCTCTACGATGCAATAATTTTCAAGTGTTTTCCCCGTAATAGTTCCAAACGAAGGCGAAAGTTTTCCTACAGGCGCCACTTTTTGCGTAGGCTGCAGGTACTTAATGTCTCATCCATCCATGATTTTTCTGGGCTCATAGTTCGAGGGCAATCCACTGATGGACAAGTGACCTTAAGCAAGCAATTTTTTGTTATTAACTGCCGCGTTTAAAGCTGGATGCTCAAATAAAGCCATTCTATTCGCTATTTAAAAGTTTCGTTTAGTTCTTGCATCTCTCCTTTGAAAACTTTCTTAAGAGTCAAATGAAACCGAGAATATTGGAAAGAAAGAACATCCGGCAACTGCAGTTAAAGACGAAATACGCACATCATTGTTTTGTAATCATTCTCATAAAAATGTATAAAATAATGAATGAGACTAAGCGATTGAGACAAAAATTAAAAAATTTTATCGAATGGGAAATGATGTGACAAATGTCACTCGCATCCAAAAATTAAATTACTTCCCAGTCCATTTTCAATAAAATTTTTATGCTCTGTAGATTTTGAATTTTACCTATATAGGAGAAACAACTTTGTAAGAGTCGTTACCGCAATAAAAAACTGGTAACCACTTTTCAGATCCACAATGCCTTCACTACTGTAAAACAGCAAACGGGATTATTTTGTGGTCATCGCTGTTGCTCGATTTGCGTGCCGGCATGATGGGATAGATTGTCCACATGGATGCGTGTGTGGAAAGGATTTTATTGTACCACTTTTCGTAATTAGAAAAAATGTTGACTACGATTACTCTTGATGCAAGACTATTTTAAGAATCTTTTCTATAGTTCGTATCCCTGTGCACTTGATCTGCAGTGTACTCGTTACGTTCGTTACGCATTAGTCTTTGTAAGCGCGGGAGGCTGTAGTGTTTCGAGTCGCAGAGTATCAAGGAAAATATTATTTACTAAACAAGGCGAAAGTTATCCCTGCCCTCACGCAGAGCCATCGAGCGCTCATGCGCGTCAATGAAAGTGAAGACGACCGAGGTAGCTTATATCATCGCTTCGTCGTCAGGGACGCGAACAGTAACAGTAACAATTACAGTAACAGTTAGTTATGTAGGTTCGTTAGCGCAGATAGTTGATGTCCAATTTACAGTACAAATAACTGTATGGTTCATCACACTTAATAAAACCGGAAAAAATATTACATTCTGACCCGAGAATATTGGTTGGAATATTGGTTTCATAGTTGAAAAGTTGGATTTATTATGAGTGCATTTTCCTCTAGAAACAAATTCAAAAGTCTTTAATTATTCCAAAAGCCGGCTCTATTGTGCCTGCGTTATTATCGCCCGCATTAGCAGCCACTAAACGGTGTTTGCCAAGTAAAGATTACTATACTATAAAAACTTTAATACATTATTCTATGCAGACCAATAGTTGTGGGAAACTTAAAAGCGGCTTAATGTTAGCGTGATTAGCCTAGACAGACGGAAATAGGAAGGCGACTGAAGAATACTCTCCAACTTGTAAGCAAAACAATTGAAACTAATTTAGTTTTGTCGATATTAAAGTAGGTAAAAAGTCGCAGCAGACATTTAAGGTGATGAGATGAAACATCCAGTTTAAAGCGAACTAATTTAATGAAATTGCCAGCATGGCGCGTGATTATTATAAACAGCCAGGTGCGAACAATTATAGCCATGGTCGGCAAAAATTGAGTGAAGAAATTTCAAAGCTCTCAAGGAGAAAGCGAAGGCGCCAGTGAGATGCCCAACGTTCAGTTCATTTGAAGTTGCCTGGTGACTTTCCTCAAGAGTTCAGGCTTTTGCAATGATCTGCGTTGTACCTGTTGACGACTTTCCTGGTACAAAATCTCTATAGAATTCATGGTACAAATACCGGCGATGTTGATGTTTGATACTTTATAACTTGATGATATTTTTAAGCGCCGCTCACAAGTTACTTTATGCGTTAAGCAATGATTTTGTGAACAAATCAGCGTTTAATATCAACGATCATAGTTAATGATGCATTGCTGGCATTTTCTGCATTGTGCTGCATCCAGCAGGACTCTTACACTCTTCTCACGTACATGTTTGGTTGCTTTCTTTCATGACGCGAAGTCTCGATGAATTACATTGACGAATGTAAATTTGATCAAGTTTTAATTTCGTAATTTTATCCGAAAACATATATAACTGAAAACTTTAAGCTCTTCATAATTTATAACAATTGATTCAAACACTTGTAATTTGGCCAAAATATTTACTTGCGGTTATCGATGCATCATGTACTTAGTTATATTTTTTAATGGAGCTGTATTAAATGTGAAAATTAAAGGAGCTAAGAATTAGAAATTCACTGAAATTATTGTGTCAATTAGCTACTTGAAACGCTGAAATTGGAATAATTTGTTCGCAAGAATACACAACAATGAACAATTTCACTTGCCATACATATTTGCTTGGAGATGAATTCCTGCAGAGCGCTTGTGAGGGACCTTGGTGTGTAAGCTGTGTTGCTCGTCTGTGTGAATCAGTTATTCTTTTGTGTGTCTCAGTCGCTCATTGTTGCTATTGTTTGCAGTGTGGACAAAGTCTAGCGGGAAATTTCTAAATTTTCTTTGAGTCTGCATGAAACTTAGTAAATGAAATTGGTTTATGTGCATCTGAATAATAGACGGAAGCAACGATATGTGATATCAAGATGTCTATACCCTCCAGGTTGCGTTGCCTTGCTCAATGTTTTTTTATATGTAAATACAAAGTGATGCTTGTATTAAGTAACATTTTTTCAGAATTGAAGTAGTAATGTAGTTCAATTCATTCAATGCGTCACACCAGAAATTTTTTTCTGGTCTTTTACTTCACTTATTCATTTATTCAAGTTTATAAAAACACAAAAAGTATATATGTACTCAAAGCATAAAGTATCTACTCATAGCACGTGCATCTTTAGCCCACAAGTCCATGCTAGAAATTTATGGGAAGTATAGTTCTGGAAAAGATTTTCGGTGGGACTTTCTCGTCCTTTAAAAGCCTTCCTACTTAAGTAGAAAGCCCAGACCAAGGAGCGGCTGAGTTAAGTGTATCAGCACCACGACTTTCTCGAGGGCGCTTCTACAAGGTACATGCTTCGCCCTCTCCAGCGAACATAGTATTCTGGCTGACAGATGTTCAGGCAGTTTAGCAATCTCTTTTGGACCTAAGTTGTTAATCAGAGTCTTTATGATTTTAAACTCGAGGACTTGTTGTATATGACATTATTAATTAGAATACAATATTAAGAAGGACCTAAAATTCGCAATCTTCCTGGAAAATTTGCTTCAATCTACAGAGATAATTGTACGTTATCTATGATCAACATAATACCATTAAGAAGTATGGCTGATTGAAATCATAATTAGATATCAGCTTCGGTCAACCTTACTTTCACTCGGTGGCCACAACAGACGTCGTGTTCAAGCAGCTAATGCCTTCAGTTATGGAGGCAAACTTGTTCAAATATTATCATCCACCTCCTGTCGAGGTCAGCTGTACACAGTTGAATATTTTAATAAATAAAATTAAATGGAATCAAAAGATACATAGTCGAATTGTCTTCGAAATCCAAGTTTGTTTACCGAATTAAAAATGTAATTCAAAGCTACAAAAAATCCCGTTCTTGGTTCAGTAGTACAATATGTTAAAATCATGCTCTGCTCGAACATCCAAAACACGTTCTGTGCGATTTGAGCGCAAGTTAAATCTTGCAAGAATTGTCGTACTAATTTCTGTGATGGAAAATTAAATGTGGTTCAAAAATTTGTATTGATGGCATTTATCATCAATGCAACATGTAGATTTTCCTACCAAAATCATTAAACCTCGTCTCAGTAGACATGAATCACTAAAATTATCGAGCGATTATGCGCACACTTTGCGTTCAAGCTTCTGGGAATCACTCATCTGCCTATAATTTTTCTTCGGTATTTCTACGGCATAACCCTTGTCTGCACGTGCACGCATTGATCCCAATTCGTTACGTGATATCCCATCAATTTTCGTGCCGTTCATTTCGGCGCAGTTCAGTGAATAAGGAAGTGCGTATACCTCAAGATGGCGCTGGAGCATAAGCGCCAGGCACGGCCTGGTAAGATATTGAGTAATCGCGTAAGACAATGTGTAGACAATCATCATCCACACGAGTGCCCTCGACATAGAAAGAAAGAAAGAACACAAGAAAGACACGGCAGAGGCGTGACTGAGGGTTCGTTCGATAGATCCTCTTCCGCCGGTAAACACTTTCACTGCGAGAGCGTCAGGCTGCGTGCGTGGAGCGGCTTGCGGTTGTTCTTCGGTAGCTGGCGACGAGAACGGAAATGCGATTGGCACCGAATTATAAACTTTATCTGCGTGCTAGCAGGTAGCAGTGTTAGTTATAATTATGAAAATTAAGAGAAAAACCGTTGGAGATTGCAGTTATTGGCTGATAAACTCGTGCAGCTGTTTTTATAAAAGTATCTTGGTACTTTTGTTAAAGCCATTCGCAAAACGTGAAAGTAAATTCATTACTATTTCTAAAGGCAGTGAGCGGCTGAAAAATTTACCGATTCACTGGAACAATGGAATTTCTAATATTTTCAGGAACATTAATTTGCTGGCACTTGATATCTTGACGTTATACTATACAGAGTCAAGGAAATAGGAGAAGAGAAAATCGGGTAAATAACAACAGCAGAGCGATTCCAGTACATAAAAAGTAGGGTTGGAAATAAATCACAGTGAAATCTTTCCTCATCTATTCTAGTGGAGGTTCCCCAAAACACATTCACTTTAATCAAGTTTAGATATAATTATTTGTAATATCTATGTCACAAGCTCAGTTTTTTTGGCAAGTTCCTGTTTGCGGTCTGGTCAGTTTTTAAATTTCTACTCGCGTCCGTTCGTTAATAGTAGGATTAAGAGACAGATGTTGGAGAAGACGGAAGTGGCCTCGAGCAGCAGTTACTCTTTTTAGTTGTTGGTCAAGTAAGCATGCAGGAATTAAGGTTGTTGTTGAAAATGGAGCGGGTGAAAGCTCGCAGCGTTACTTGATCTATGATGTAGTGAACAAACATTCTGGGTGATCACTTCATGAAAGAGAATTATATAATGGAAAGAGTAATGTGGAATGTGGGAAAAAAATTGTATGGTTCACCAGTTTCTCATTTTGTTCTCTATAAATATTCGAAAACAAACACTAATCTAAATGGTTACTTAATCATGCTAGTTTTACTATAGAAATGAAGTAGGAATGCAAATTGATGGAATGCATGGATCGTATCGCCGAAATGCTAATTCGCGAACGTTCAAATTCAATCAAGTATTAATACCAAATTCCATTAATTAACTAACGTTATCGTTATTATTTTAGTCTTATCCATGTGCAAGATTTTTTAAAAAGCCATCAATAATTCATGATATCATCAGTAATCACATGAACCCCACTAAACTTTTTTGTTCCCTGCAGATACTGGTTGCTGTGCTGGGACTCATGTCCACAGTTCTGGCTGACCATCCATCCCCATCTTACGGACCTCCTCCTTCAACCTACGGTCCTCCACCTCCCACTTATGGTCCTCCACCTAAAGCGACGTATGGTCCTCCACCCAAAGCGACCTATGGCCCTCCACCCAAAGCGACCTATGGCCCTCCACCTCCTTCTTATGGACCTCCACCAAAGGCTACTTATGGTCCACCTCCACCAACTTATGGCCCGCCACCGACTTCTTACGCTCCTCCACCGATTCCACATGGGGCAGAAATTCTTCTACTCCAACTTGATGAAGGTGGCGGCGGTAAGGGTAAAGGTGGTGGCGGAGGAGGAAAAGGGAAAGGAGGAGGTTTATTCGGCGGAGGATTATTCGGAGGAGGAAAAGGCAAAGGTGGTGGAGGTGGTGGCTATGAAGAATACGATGAAGGCTACGGTGGAGGATATGAAAGCTACGATCACAATGAAGGAGGTGGTAAAGGCAAAGGCAAGGGATTCTGGGACTTCGACCTGATGAAAGGAATCAAGGGCATGTTTAGCAAAGGAAAAGGAGGCGATGACTATGACTACGAATACGAGCTCGAACCTATCTTAACATACGGTCCACCTCCAAAATCTTACGGACCACCTGTTTCTTACGGGCCACCCCCAACGTCGTACGGACCTCCACCACCAACATATGGACCACCACCTCCGACTTATGGACCTCCGCCCAAATCTTACGGGCCTCCCCCAGCGACATATGGACCTCCTCCTAAAGCTCATCCTCCTCCACCGCCGGTCTTACTTATCCCAGTTGGTGGTGGCGGAGGAAAGGGTAAAGGCGGTGGTGGCGGTGGGAAGGGCAAAGGCGGTGGAGGTGGCGGCAAAGGAAAGGGTGGAGGATACTTGGATTCAATGATGGACACAATAAAGAAAGCAGGATCGGCTTATGATAAAGCCTTCAAGAACATCATGAGCTTCGGTAAGGGAAAAGGAGGCGGCGGAAAGGGAGGAGGTAAAGGTTCTGGGGGTAAAAAAGGAGGAACGGAAGAAATCATCCCAATCATCATCTACGGACCACCCCCTCCTCCTCCTCCTGTTTACAAACAACCATTGCCATCATACGGGCCTCCAGTGTCAACCTACGGCCCTCCTCCATCTCTGTACGGACCAGCAGCACCGTCTTCTTCATACGGAGTCCCTCATGGACATGGTGGTGGCGGATTTGGTGGTGGTCACAGTGGGCATGGACCGCCAAAACCTTCGGATATTATCAGTATAAATGGAGGAGGAGGCTATGGATCCGGTGGTCACGGTGGTGACTTTGGAGGTGGACATGGTCATGGATTTGGTGGCGGACATGGCCACGATTTCGGTGGAGGCTTCGATGGTGGTCATGGCAAAGGTATCGGTGGTGGTCATGGAGGAGGTGGAGGCTCCCATGGAGGCCATGGTAAAGGTTTTGGAGGTGGTCATGGTGGTGGAGGAGGTTTTGGTGACATTCACAGCTCTGTTTCAGAACTTTCTTCGGGATATGCGCCTCCTCCAACAGAAGTGTACACTCCTCCTAGTGAGAGCTACTCTGCACCGGCTGAAATTAAGGGATCACATGCAGGTGGAAGTTTCATTTCATCTTCACAAGCCACAGGTTCCCTTCATTCGTCAGCTGGATCATTGTCTTCTCAATATGGTGCTCCTCCACAAAGTAAAACCGTCACGACCCATGCATCTTCTGGTGGACAGAATAGCATAATTGTGGATTTCAACAGAGGGACTGCAATAACTACCGGATATGCACCTCCTCCACCTTCGAATGAGGTTTACACACCACCACAACAAAGCTCACATGGATTATCGTTGCAAGATTCATACACTCCTCCCGCAGAAAGTTACAGTGCCCCATCTTCTGGCTCAGGAAACTTCCGCTTTCCGGGTTCAGCTGAATCTGATAATTACGTTGCTCCATCGAGTCAACATTCTGGTTCAGGCTCATTTGGAAGTTCAGCTTCTCTGGCAGCAGGACAAAATTTCAAAGTGTCAGCGGAAAGTTGCGAGAACTGTGACGTTAATCCATGGGTGCCAATGCCTCCAGTGGGAGCTGCACCTGCCTTATCAATTCCATCCAGACCTTTAGGGCCTTCTGGTACTTACAGAGAACATATCCCTCCCACCGCTGAACCTCAACAGACGTACATTGCACCCACTACTGGACAGTCGATTATTTCGGTTGATACCCCGTCTTCTGTGTACGAGGGTCCTGACTCCAACAGCCTTAATCCAGTCCGGCTACAACCAACCTTCACTCAGAGTTTCCGACAACACAGTTCCGATGAAGTGCTCTTCCCAGCAGGACCTGCTCCTGTTTCCGTGCAGTCGGGAGTGTCAGGAGAAGTGCATGCTCCTGCACCAATCGACGTTCTACCTCCGTCGTGAGTATAACAGACATAAGTGAAGAGAGTATAAATCACTTGATAGTTCTCTTGTTGTCTATAAATTACCTTGAAATATTTTTATCCCGACGTTTTAATAAATTTCTGATGAATTTTCAGAGTGCTTCACGGTTCAGCTGCCAATAGCATCGTCTCCCAAGGAGGCATCAGCGACAACGACTTCCAAGGTGTGCTTTCTAATTTGCCCCAACTTCCACTGGAGACAGAGAGTCCAGTAACTAAGAGAGGTCGGGAATCCAAATCTGATGATTTGGGAATCCAAAAATTGATTGGTACAGAACTCTCTAAGCAAGACCAACCGATTTCACAGACACCGGAACCCAGAAAAATATCACAGAGCGAGAGAACACTATTGCAACAATATCCGGCTGAAGGTTCCCTATCAAACGTCCTGTCCGGTATGTACTGTTGAGTTACCGCTACCAGTTGATTCGTCTTGGCAAATCTGGTGGCTGTTTTTGAGGTTCCCAACTGCACCCTTCCATCACTCCCGTTGGCATGGGTGTCGGTGATTTATAGAAGACTTAATCATTATCTCCGAGCTTTGTGTGTTCCTTCTAAAATCTAAATCAAGCTTTAAATCGTGTGATACCTTGTGTAATAGTAATGAATTGAAGGCTTCTAGCTTCCTGATTCTCAACCTTTTCTTCGTGGTACATTCATATTAATCAGCCAAATATCGTATTATCCCTTGTAAAAATGGATTAGCTTCAAGGCTTTTGGCTTCGTGGTGCTAGCGGGCTGCATTAGATATTCCATTAGCGACCCGAAACCTGTCCTGACAAAAGTCTCCCGGATCATGTTCATTGGTCGGTCTAGTTTTTCCTAAGGTGATGTTGAAAAATATTCTTAGTACTCCCTACGATTCCGCTAAAGAAAGTGACCGGAAGCAAACTGTGTTTTTTTCCAGTGAAATTTTTACTTCTTCTTGGGTATAAAAAACCATGGCATGACTGAAGAGGATACGATACTAGTCAAATTTTCCGAGCCGCTCGTAAATTTTAATATTCTCCTCTTAACTTAATGGAAGTCCGGTCATATGAGTTTTTGACCATCATAAAAAATTTTTTGTTTCTTTATTTAAATCTTTTGAAATTTAGCAATATGGATTTCTGGTGCATATTATCACCTTCCAAACTAACTCCCAATCCAGCCCCATTACCTCGTACACTAAAATGCTTTGTTCATTGATTCTCTTCAGATGGCAGTTTTCATAATTTTATTATTTTTTAAAAAATACGCATTCATCATCTGCAAATGATATTTTCGGTCAAAAACCTGCTTTTTAAATAGGGATAAAAGATTAATTTGAAATGCGGTATGACTAAAGAGAGGTCTATTTCCTGAGTGGCTACGGCTAGATTTTCATGCTTCACTTATGCATAATCGTTGCCAAAACTGCTTCGTACTTCTTTCTTGCTGCTGCTTACAGAGACCTTGTTTTTTATTCAGTTGCTTGAACCTTCACTGCAGCAGTACAGTATTCATGAATTTACTTCCTGTATCTGCTACACACAATTCAACATCATAAAGATGGAGTTAAATTATGACATATACATGATATATACCGCTACTACTGCAAAAAACATTAAATTTTGAATACATTGAATGTTTCATGATGCAGGAGGATTTGGAGATATCAAGCCTGTGGTCATTTCTGCCGACGAGTTTGCAGCCATCACAGGAGGCCTCACAGACGGTGTCAGCATCAGGCTACTCGGCGAAGTGAGTGGTTGCCTTCATAAGGCCAAACAATTTTTTTGCATTTAACTTCAAGAAATCAGACCAGGTCCGGCCAGGAAACGTAAAATTTGGCCATTAACTTATTAAGTTTAAATCCGGCCAGGAAACAACTTAAACTGTATAAGTTAATAAATTCAAAACTGAACTACGGCGTTAGATAGACAACAATTTGGTGGTAAAATTGATTATTTTGCCTTCCTTCAAAAACTGGCAACTTCTAAATTTTGCACGTAAATGACGACGAACTACTAGTATTAATTATCACTCAACAGAAAATTTTCATAAATATCAACAAACATACATGCCATCATAACCTGAAGATGATGATTAAATGTTCAATTTTAAGTGAAACGGAATAATTAACGATTCGTCAATTAAGAAGTAATAATGAAATTATAAAGAAGTTAAATTTGTATGAAATGAATGGAACTTAACAAGAAGTTCAATTTAATTATGACCGTTATTATCATATATAAAAAGACAATGAAATAAATGAACTATATTTTATGATAACATTCCATTGCAGGCACCGAAAAATTTCGACGTGCAGCAACTGCAAAAGTGAGTAGAGCTCGTCAAAGTAATCAATTAATCGGTTAAAATAATGCAGCACGTTAATGGGAACGCTTCCCAGTGAAAAGCTTCTGATTTGGATTACCAGAAGCTGGGGCGACTGTAAATTTTGTTAGGCTTCTTACATTTCTGCCAGTGCAGTGCTAAATTGCATGCAAAATATACATTTTCACAGTTATAACATCAATCACAAAAAATTAATTGCCGTTTAATTATTCTGATGTATATAAATCCATGTCGATTTTAATTATTAGCAAAAATAACAAAATTTTTAAATTTTTTATGGCACAACACTGGCAAAATTCAGTAAAGAAAATACCAAGTATAGAAAGGCAGAACTACCAAATAGATTTCTCATTGGGAGTTTTGTCCAGTTTGAAAAAGTGTCGTGCTGTTTTTATCGATACTCCAATTTGAATTTTGTACTACTTAACATAATGGAAAAATAGTGGTTAACAGCTAGTGTACTCCTGTAGAATAGCGCACTCCTGTTGAATAGCTGCTTTCCTTTGCACCACTATCGTCCTATTACCTCTAACTTGTCAAATAGCGTGTAAATATCTTGTTCAAAGCGTAGTTACTTTATCAGAAGATTCTTGTGTTAAATTCTTTTTTAAATACCGAGCAGAAAAAGTACCAATGGTGAAATTTTGTTTCCATAGAAAAAATATTAATGACTACACTCAAACGATTGGATTTACTCTGCGTTCAAACTTCTTTCAAACTGTCCAATTAAAAAAAATGCTCTGAATAATTTCTACAAAACCTTATCGCATAACTATCCATGTTGGCGTAATAAACTTAATTTATGCACTGGGTTTGCATGGAAACATTAACAATAGTTCATTTAATTTTACCCTTGGTTGTTAGACTAATGTACTACGATTTAGTTTGGTTTTCATATATTTATTTGGTTCTCATGTATTGCCTAACTTCTCAAATTTTTTATTGTATGCTTGGGGGTAAATTATTAGCTGTACATTACTTACGCTTACTAATCATTCTACAGGTCCCCGCTGCTAGATAGCTCGCGACTGGGCAGCTTTGGCTTGATGTTTGCAACTCCCGACTCTGCTTCACTAACCGACTCTATAGAGAGATCTTATTTAGCAACTAACCCGCATGACGTGCTTACATCAGGCTCAACTTCATCAAAGAAAAGAACTCTTCGTTCCAATAACGTACCACTCGAAAAATCTCCTTTCTATTCCATTACAAACTTGGTATCTAATAGAATTTTATCTACTAACTCGGAAACTGAGGATACGTTCCCGCAATTAGAGTTAATTAGTGATGGCGATCTATTTTTAGATCTTTATCCTCCAGTTACAAAACAAATGCATCGAGGAGCTGGAGCTTCTTCCGAATCCCCATCGTCAGATCAAGAGGCATCGCTGCGATGGAAAAATTTTTTACCATCCCATAGGGACATCGCATTTTCTTTTTCACCAATAGAACATGGCGAATTTCGTAAAACAACGACACCTGGAAGTGTTAAATTCATACCCAGTACTTCTGACGGGTGGCTTCCAAGTTCAAGAAATATTCAGAAAATGTTCGAAAGAAAAACAAAAGTCTCATTGCAAAAAAATAGAAAGCCCCAGAAGACAGATAGACAAGTCTCTGTTACTCCATCAATGTTGTCAAATGTTTTTCAAACTGGACATAAAGGTTCAAATTTTATAGATCGGGAAATAATGCAAAATTTAAGCAGAAGACCAAACTTATACGATAACGTCCTAATATCTGATGACAAACGACTCACACGGCCCGGTCTGAATGGTGACACGTTACTATTTGTCGACAGTGAATTAATTACCTCCAATAACTCAAGTACTAAAGCCACAAATTACGAATCTAAAGTTCCAAATGACTCATCTGGAGGATCAAATTTGCTCAATTTACCGATTGTGTACGTTAGGAACTCGTCCATTATGATAGGATCAAGCTCAAATTTCTCCAAAGTTGATTACCAAGGCACTACAATATCTTCTCTGAATTCTTCGCCTATAATCTTCTTGCAAAGTTTCCTGTTGGGCTCGGATGAGAAAGGAAGTGAAAATTCCATTGACAAGGCAAATTTGAATGAAGTTTTATTCATTACTGAGAACCAAATAGAAGCTCCAAACGATGAGGCGACGTTGCTGATCAGTGATGATGCACCAGTTTTCCCAGACGATTTGTACTACATAAACGACGAAGAAGCTATAAATGCCGAAGACTTGTTGGTAAATGACGTGTACAAGAATGCTATTGTTAACGGGACAACCAACACCATCGCTAGTAATGAAAATCGTTCTTTAGTAGATACAGGAGAACAAAAAAATGGATCGAAAGGAATTGATACATTGGAACAAACGAAAATTATGCCGATGAAACTTGGTGCAATAGAAGTGATATGTGAAACTCTTCTTGAATCAGATTCCAGACGCATTAATTTATCTGACATATTACATATGAGTAAAAATAACTCAACAGCAGACATAGAAAAAATTGCAAACCAAACTTTGATAAATCAATTAAGTTTATTGGTTATGGACTTACTAACGCATAACAATAACTCGAGTAATTTAAGTACTTTGGCACCCAAAAGAAAATCGATATCAAACTTGCAACTCCCAAACTTAAACGAATCTAAAATAATCAATCTTTACAAAAGCATTTTTTCTGACATTATGAAGTCGGCAGTAATCAATATTACAGTCGGCATTGATGATGAAGTCGGCAGTAATCACCAAATACCGCCCAACACTATTGACCAAACTCATAACAAAAGTAGTAACTCTCTTCGCATAAATAATTTTCATACCGTGAATGCGAGCATATATAATTTTTTCAATTCCACATCATCGGCAGATGTGGAAGGAATTCTAGCCTCTGTACTCCTGGCTACCTTCAAAACCACACCGCAGCAAAACAGCATTTTAACAACCTTAGAACCTGACGAAGAAATAGATATTGAGGGATTGTCAAGTTTACAAGCTTCTAATGAAACAAAACATGACTTCAAACTACGACCGATTATCAATCTTCCAACGAATTCTTCACAATCTTCGACAACGCCAATCCCAAGCCCATCACCACTAGTTCAAATGCCTAGCAGAGAGGGTGATGAAAAAGAACATTCTTCTTTGGCTTTCTTTTCAGACACCTCAGAAAACAGCCTAGATTTGGACGATGGTACTCTTTTTTCCATGGCCCAAAGCATAAATGGCCTGGCGCAAAAACACAGTCTTCTCACAAAATCAACACCAAAGATCACTGAAAATTCACCAAGAACGACAAGCGTGATTGTCCACAAAGAGGCAGAGAAAAGCCTGCCGCTAAATCCCCATTTTGAAAAATCATTGGATTCGTCTAAGTTCATTAATCCCAGACCCGATCAAAGAAAAACAACGTCCTTATTTCCTAGGGACCATTTTGAAAGTCAGGAAGAACTGACTGCCAGCTCAACACGAACAGCGATAACGAAAGTAATGCCAACATTGCCAAATGGCAATACTTTACACAATATCAGGCATCAGTCCAGAGATTCGTCAACTAATTTTCTTTCGGAGCATTTCGACGGCAATTTTCTCAAAGCTCATTCGTCTATCAACGAATCGCTCATATCAAACATTATCCTGAAAGCACTCGAGGATATGACGGAAGAATTCTACATTGTTCCGAGATCTGTCATTACATCTGTTGAAAACAATGCAACGCAACAGGAGACAACTAAAGAAAACGACGAGAATGGAGGTGACAAGTCCAACAGCGTTTCATCACGTACGGCAACACACGAAGATGACGTCTTGCTCCTGACTACATTGAATGAAGGCTCGAAAAAGTCGAATATTTTGGAACGTCCATTTAGCAAAGGAATGGTTGAAGATGTGATGCAAGGGAACGAGGTGCGAATTCCACAGGCAATTATTCACTTATTTGAAGAAAAAGATTTAGGAAAGCCTAATTTTGCATTTAACAATGTGTCTCCGAAGCAGAAATCTGAAAGTAGCTCCCAAGAAACCTTCACAAGATCTTCATCAAAATCTTCGCTTGAAGCAAATGCTGATGGATTTGCTCCCAGATTTTTAAGTGGCGAAGATGTTTCGCCAAGACTAGTGGAAAATTCAACTTCACGTGATTCGTTGTTTTTCACGAAAGATGAAGTCTCCAGTGGTCAAACCAGTGAACTTTGGGATGCACCACTAATAAAAGAAGAACCTGGCTATATAGTTATTGAACCGGTGACATTGCCCACAGTTCTGACTGTGCGACAAACAAATCCTGTTTATGAACTAACAGAATCTGAATGGTTTACTCCCGATCCATTTAGTGAAAAACTAGCGAACAATGTTTCATTTTATGTCGTAGTTCCCGGTCATAACGTGACCGAAACCCCGTTTGACTCGTGACTTTTCTATGCGCAGAATACCTTGTGATCTTGTAAATAAGTGTAAATAAAAGTAATTATATTATTAATCCTAGGGCATTACTGTATAATGAAGGGTTCTTGTTCATAAAAATAACGTCATTACTATTTTAAGCAATTTAACCCTCGCGCTTCAACTATCGGGTTTCATCTGCACTTCTTCATGTGGATCTGAGAAAATATCGTAAGTGTTGAAAAATTGGAATAATAGTATATTATTAGAGTAAAATTTTCTTCATTTAATATCGTGGAAGTAATAATATGTAGGTTAACTAACATAATCGCTTTGACTATTCCAGCCTAATCTCGGATTCCAACGCTGGAGTTGAGATTACAAGTCCCCAGCAGCTCATCCACTCAACGAGGAGTTCCGTGTCGGCTGCGCCTGTTGTTGCGGCTTCTCCTTCACCAGCTCCATCCCCGGACTCTTTCGTAGAGTTGCCTAATGTTCACAAGCTGGAGCCTTCATTCGTTAACAAAAATGTTCAGCTATCTCAACCACAACTCATCCACTCCAGTCAAGGGACACCGAATCCTCCCCAAGTGGTGTCTCTTTCTCAGCCTCAAGTGTTGAGTGTTGGGCAACCTCAGTTCCTTGGCGCCTCACAACCTCAAATTGTCGGGTTCTCTGGAGGCGATTCTCAAGGATTTTTCTCCGGCGAGAACAACGGACTGTCAAACTTGCCTGAAATTCAACAGCTGCAAAACTTCGGATCAGGCTTGAGCCAGCACACGTTTCAGGAACAGTCGTCCGGTCATCTCCAATCTCAAGGGTCAGTTAGTTTGTCGCAACCTCAGGTAGTATCCGAGTCTCAAGCTCGATTACGTTAAGTTATTTACTCCGAATCTTTTGTATGGTGAGTATAGAAATATTCTGGTCGTTTTTTTATCTAGATTTAACCCAAATGATGCGCTGCTCCATAGAACTTGCAGATATGCAGCAGTGATTCATTACAAAAAAAAAGTTGAATCAGTGACTGCCTACTCGTCAATACTGCGGACATTCCATTTATAGGAATCAGAAATAATTTTTTAGCCTTTGTTAATATTTGGGGGCTTATCATGACAAAAGTAAGATCGTTGAGTTTATCTAACGAGAAGCACGGAGAATGACTAATGACGGCGAAGCACTAATTACCATCAGAATATCTAACCCCGGATTATGTATAAAACTAATTTGTTGGTTCTTACTCCATCAGCAAATCGATATGTAAATGCTTATTCAGAGATACAGTAATGGTTTATCTCACATTGCTAATTGACCCTGGTAAATAAAGGCACTAATAATGTCTCCTACAAAGTATCGAAGAAATAACTTGGATTGTAAAATTTATCATTGTTTTTTATTTAATTTACTTACAAATTTGAGTAACATGCCGCTTGGAGCAAAGCCGTCGTAACCAGCTACACTTAATAGTGAAGAGGACCAGTGTAATATTTTTTGTTTCATTCTTCATCCGAAACAATTATTACAAATTTTAGCTGGCTGGTATCTTACATCATATCCCAGAATGCCTTTTTCACGTATCCATATTTTGACGGAATAACACAATTTATGAACATTTACGAACTAAGCAACTTCAGTGAGAAAAATTTACCTGACAAAACATACTCATCAGTGGCGTAGACAGTGGACACAAAACTGTTCAGTATCTAGAGGCGAATGGAGGTTTGGACTTGACGAGAGAGAAGCGTATGTTGTTCCTCTGTATTATTCTAACAATCGTTGGTGAGTTGCATGATCAACCCGATTTCTAGGCTGCATGATCCTGATGTGAGTAGAATTTGTATATAGGAGCGAGCATTCTTCAGTCAGCACTATATTTCAGGCTTGTTTGAATAATTGCGATTTGTTGTGAACTGACTCATAGAAAAGATTTTGTTCCGATAACGGTTTTGGGAATGCATGTTCACGTGTTTCCCGCATGTTACCCTCAGCCAATTGCAACCTGACCTCGTGAGCAACGAGCAAATTGGACATCAGCAGCAACTCCAGTCCCTAGACAACCACAATCCTTCTTTCCAATCCATTCTGGAATCTGTCGATGTGAGAAGTGCATTGAAATCATCGAAGGACTCGACTTTAAGTCAACCACTTCCAGTTTTCACGAATTCTCACACAAATGATCAGCTTCTGTCTGGTTCTGACAACATTCCCCAATCACAAGTTCAAGTGAGCCTTCCTCCTCCGCAATCCTCAATATCGTCTAGCATCGTGAATGCTGGAGGAGAAGTCGGTCAGCGAGGCAGCGCAACGGTCCAACGGGGAACCCTTTTGGGAAGTACCATCGGAGAAGTGATCAATCCTGAGAGCTTATTTAGAATCAAGGAGAGCAACGACGACGATTCCACAGAACTTCCGAGTAGCCAAGTATTTCGATTCAACTCTCAACAGTTCCAAAATGTAAACACTCAGCAATTTCAATCAGTGAATTCGGATCAGCTCCAGAATACGCTTCGTTTGAACAATTTGGGGCAGTCGTCGTTCGTGGGTGCAAGTCAAGGCAACCCAAGTCAGCCTCAAACGCTATTCGTGTCTGATCCTCAAGTCGTCGGAGTCAGCCTACCTCAACCAGTATCTGTATCGCAGCCACGCTTAGTTGAACCGAACAACCAATTCACTGTTTTGCCACATGGTGATATTAGCGACGAAGATATCGAACCTGCACAGCTTTTGCGATTGAGTCGATCTCAAGGTTCTTCTAGTTCGAATAAAAATGTCAATTCTTTGAGGTCCAACAACCGTGGAGAATCCAAAGACTTCTTAACCTTCGAGAAGATGCTGGAGCACTCGTTTGGGCCAGATACCGAGCAAGATTTGAAATTGAAAGAACCCGCGAAACTTCTAAAAACACCTGACATGAGTTCTCTCCCATTAGAAAAACCAACTGACTCTTCTCCCCCTGTCTTTCCTCCCTTTACTGGAAGTAGCAACAAACAACAGTCAACGTCTATACAGAAAG
This sequence comes from Hyalella azteca, assembly GCF_000764305.2. Lineage (NCBI taxonomy): Eukaryota > Metazoa > Arthropoda > Malacostraca > Amphipoda > Hyalellidae > Hyalella > Hyalella azteca. The sequence continues at coordinate 124,629 of NW_025947497.1, forward strand.
CAGTTCTCAAGTAAGTGAATTCTAACATACTGCTTGATATTAGGTCATAAATCACAGGAATGTTTCACAATTTTAGGTACGGTTGAAGCAGGTGAATAGAAAGCTGCATTTTTGAAAAGACCAAAATTAGTTTTTAATAGAAAAAAGAAGACTCGAAAAAAAAAGAATTCAACTCAATCTAACAGACGCAAACTATAGACGCTTCAAGCTTTCTTCCTTAGACTTAAAATTATGTTCCACTCAACCAACAGTTTTTGTCTATTCTAGGGATAAAGAGTGAGAATATGTCACAGCACGACTAAATATACGAACCTGGTTGTTGCTCAATTGCGATGCGGTACGGTACGCCATGAATTTTACGGTGGCTTGGTTTTGTTTAATGTTATTGGTGTTGGAAGCTATCAGTTCTGAGTATATTTAATGCAAAATTTATCGCTTACGTCTCGGAGTTTTTCCGAACGTCCGTGAGAGGGCGAATGGTTCTTGCTTCAATCTATTATTCTGTGCTTAACTGTGGATTGCTTTTCACACAGTTGGTTTTTCATATCCACCGACGATATTTAAAATCTTATGAGTAATTTTAAATAGTTCTTTCACTGTTATATTTTCCTTCCATGTCAAACTGTCGAAACCTATTATGACTGTGGACAAGGACTTTGGTTTCTGAAGGTTTCTTTTTTCAGTTACAGCTCGACTGATTCTGACGTGCCATTCAAGGGCTCCTTGATTGAGTAAGCATCGTGACAGACTGCTATTTTTAAGCTCTTGCAGTGACCTCTGATTTATTCATCAATGATCAGGAAAGTTTCAAGATCTCGAGCATGACAATCTATTTGGATTTATTGCGCATGGTTAAGAATGTGTAAATGATTCCAACACGGACGATTTTTGCTGAGAATTTCCAAGTTTAATATTTAACTAAACAATTAAATTCTCATGAACTTCAATATCTCACTTATTACTACGGACGCTTTGAGACCAACCAAGTTATGCTCTTTACAGCTCCAGACGTGCCTGTTGGAATATTTTTTAGACTTTCCTGAGAACTGCCGTTGTTTAAAAATTTTAGCGTAAATCAGTTACGACCACCAAATTATCAAGTATTTAAGAATGCAACGCTCTAGAAAAACGGAAAGACTAAGACATCCTACAATACAGACTAAAATGTATGCTTTCCACAATCCTACATATTGATTTTATTTACTTCTAAATCGAATTGTTTTTTATAGTAAGCGAGTACATAACGGACAATTGCAGCACATAAATTGATGAAATGTTTTGTTATATTATGTTTCATTATTGTTATTTGCAAATAGGACCGGAGTTATAAGTTTTCAATGGAATCCAAGTATTGAAAGTCCCTACTAGTAGAGTAGTAACCTATTAGTTTAATTTCGTCTCCTGTGAGATGACCATCCATAAACGGAACATATCATGAGGCAGCATTAGATATTTTCCGTCACTATTGCAGGGGATCAAGTTTCCTGGGCACTGTGACTCTTCCTGCAAGAACATCCCAGCGACATCGGAGCAGAGCCATTGCAGAAAGGTAATCCAGTAAAAAATTGCATGAATAATGAACTATTCAATAGCTTCATATAGATTAATAATTATTGCTTTATGTGTTTATTCTAGTATTTCACGTAGCTGGAATGATAATCCTAATATGTTTATGTTCAGCGAGGAATTTTTTACCTCATGAATCAGACGATAAAAATATATTATAGGATTCATAATTTGGAACTGCATGTGGATCTTAAAACTATTTATTTAAGAGCGCAAAAACTGAAATATACGATCAACATTTATTAGGTTTGGATATTTTTGGACATTTCTTTCATTTCGGGGATTAGGAGTGAAATAAATCGCAAAATTTTCATTTTATTGGAGATAAAATTCTTCATCAACCGCCTGATATTTCGATTGATTGACAAGGCTACAAAAAAGAAAATGTTATTAAAAATTCATTGTTTAACGGCACGCATGGTTTAACTTGCTACAGGTATCAATAATTTCTGGAGTCATTTCGCCATCGATTAATTGTCAAAATATGCTAAATAAGATACGTTTTCTACTAAACTGTTCCAAATTCATTTTTAAAATTCTCACATACAATGCTCATCAGACAAATCTTATTATATTCCTATTAGTTTTTCTATTTGAACTTTTCTCTTAGAAAGTTCTGAAAAACGTACCCTATAGATAATGAAAACGTGTCTAAATTATTATCTTGAAGCTAACTTCTACGTAATTACATGGTTTGAAGTTTGAAGCTCATACAGAAACCTTCCTCAGATTTTGCGCGCGTGAGCGGATGGTAGACTTATTTCGAACTGATTTAACGATTTATATCCATTTGCTCATTTTTATATTTGGCTTTTTATTTTCATCGTGAGTGTGGGAAACTGCAATCAAAAGAGTCCTGTTAAAATTGTTATACGGGAATGCCCAATTGATATGGAAAGTTGGACTATCCAGACTGCGTTCAAGCAACCTGTTACCCGTGTGAGGCCAAGTACCTCGACTAACAGATTAGAGAAAAAAAGCATCACTCACCTCACTAACCATCTCCTAACATCGCTTCGGCTCCGCTGCAAGTTACTAACTACATTGGGATCGGACTAACCTCCTTATGAAGTTGAAATCGGCACGCTTGACACTGTCCTTGGCCATTTTTCCAGCTCCCGACTTCCTGACGATTTGAGCACCTCTTCCAGTATCAACACTGAAAGTTTGCAAAGTCCGAACAAATTGAGCGTCATCCAACCTGATTCTGTTGCTAAAGCATCGGGGAAAAGAATAAAATCGGTGAGAGTTACTTCCTCGGCTCGAGTGGAAGGACCTTCCCGTACCGCAGCGTCTGCGGGTTCTCAAGAACCGAGCGTTCAATATACCGCACCTGGTCAACAAGTTTTCTTTAACTTCGGCTCTCAAGGAAGTGATCCACAACGATCAACCAGAACCGTCACACAAAACAAAGGATCAGGTAATAATCTAGAATCTCAGAACGAGAAAAGTAAAAGTGACGCAAATGAAAATATCATCACTCGACTGACCACTCAAGTAACCACGGCTACTGACGATCCTACCAAATTACCCACGACGGTCCAGCAGTTACAGGCGTCATTCTCGGTTGAAACAATTCCAACTAATAGTACCACATTAAAGTCGACAACGCTTCCTATTACCACTTCAAGGCCGGCAATTAGGTTTGATCCAAGTGAAATTAAATCTAAAAATAATTACGACGATGCTGGCGATGAAAATTCGACTGAAGTTGTAACAACTACTCGACCAATTCGACTTCGACCTGTTGTACGACGACCTGGAGTCCGTCGCAGACGAGTGAGGCCTGTGAATAAGGCGTCTAACTTCAATCCTAGGAGTCGGGGTGAGCAAAAAAACGTGAAAAAAGGATTGCAATTGGACTCAGCGGACCCGACTGCTTCTACTGAAATTGCGACTCAGGCCTCCACAACTGTTTCCATTTACGAACGCGCTAAACTTTTAAATACGGATGACATTATCGAGAACAGTACCAACGAACAATCAACGTCTGGGTCGAAGAGACTGATGTAAGTAATTTGATTATGTGCTTGCTGACGGCAACCAAAACGAACTCCAGGTTAACTCAAATGAAAATAGCACGTTTCTCGAGGTCTAAATCACAGACTGCGGCACTGAGTGGCATAACTTGGGTTATTTGGATGTGTACTCATGGTTAGGTACATGGTTTCCAACAGTGGTTTAATTTTTTAAAAATATTTTCGCATATTTTATTTTGGCGTCCATTGGGCAATAAATCACAGTGAGAGTTCTTCGACTACCTCTTAATATCTCCTCCTAATCTTGTACACGCACAGTAAAACTTTTTGGATCCTGCCTTAATATGTAAATTTCTCTCAGCTGTTTCATTAATTAAATTTGAAGAAAGAAGGCAGACTTCATGCATGTTTATTTAGAAGCGTTTTCTCTTTTGCAACCAGACTTTATATTACTCTTAATATTGAATTTTATTTTGCCCACAGCGTGAAAGGAACTCGGGTAACAAGTTCCACGACTACAATCAGTCCAGGTCAAATCAAAGGGACTAACTATGCATCTGACACCGATTCAGGAATACCATTCGGAGCTCGCTTAAACTCCAAGAAAGATACCATAGAGAATACTAATACCGGTAACTAACCATAAAACTTTCCGATCCTCTGCATCCCTTAAAATACCCCACCTGCCATTCATAAATTTATCATACCAATCCATGATAATAATCATCAATTTACCGATGCTCACTCATGAAAGTTTGATCAGGCAACATTCCCATTGCCGCATAACTTTACTGCTATTACGGAAAAAATACGGCACAGTATGACTGCATTTCAAACAATCGCTCATATGATTCTCACATTAACATGGCAGACATTACTAACCTTCAAATAATGCTTATTCACAGGCTCTGCGTCACTAACCCCGTTGGAATCAACAACTAACCAACTTCGCATCAAATCAGATAATGAGAAAACCGAAGCGCATGGACTTAAAACCTTTTCTAACCCTTCTTCACAAATTTTACAGCGATTAACACAACTTTTGCCTCCCCAATCAGCTTCAGCTTTTCCTCAAATAAGAAATTCTCGGATGGTCAAATCTAACACCTATAATTTACAAAATTATACTGATAATAACCAAAACATCCCACTGAACAGGCAATTACACAAAACAAGTCGAGGCAAACTGAAATTTTCAAGTGAGTCGGGAAAACGTTTTCGGCCAGTTCCATCAGTGCAGTTCCTTCGCACCCTTCCTCCTACCACTACGGTTTTACCCTTACTAACTTCTTCCATTTTAGAACAACAGCAGGAAGTGTTCACTGAATCCCCAGAGTACTCCACTTCAACCTCAACATCCACGTCTGTCTCAATGTCCTATACATCAGTGATGGAAAAGGCCAACGTGACGACGGTGCTCAACACTGATCACTTTTTACTCAGCAAAAATAATAGTAGCAGTAAAAAGTTAGCTGAAGCTTTAATTTTGAGCTTGCAACCGCCAAACCATACAACCACGGTCAGTACAAGGACGAGCTTGCCTTTTGGACTCTTCAACAGGTCAAGTAGACGAAGAAATCCACAGGATAGTCATCCCAAAATATGACTAGCGCAGCGCACACAGGTGTTGGTTTGAATGTTTTTTTACCGAATCATTTAACAGAGTTGGATACCAATAGAACGGAAATATGATTTGAACAAATTCGAACAAATATAGAATTACTGATTTGAAATCTTAATAATCTGGAAAAAGCACTGATGCATGAAGTGTGCTCCACCGCAATTAGTTTTGTACATAGTCTCTAGAGAATATTTATCTTCCAAAGAGTGATGAGTTCTTGATTTTGGAAGTGTTGGTAATTATTTAGTTGTAAGTGTTCCGTTTCTCTACAGAGAACGAGACAATAATTGTTACTTTCTAAGAATGTATTCTCGCTCAAATCGAGTAGATTTTAATAATGTTGATCCCATGTAACCGTATGAAAAGCGTGCTTCCAAGATCGAGTCCAATGAATAATAGACGATTATCAAACAGGTACGACGAAATAAGAAAAAAATACTCATTTTATTGACTTTGTTCGGAATTTTCTGCAAACGAGATTTTATGAAGTAAATTTTATGAATAATTGGTCATAATTAAAAGTTTGTTAGAGGTAAAAAATCATTTCTGTTGTTACTCTTTTCGCATCGATTAATTGTTTGTTGACCTTCTTGTTATTCTTGCAACTTTCTACACTTGCGCTCGAATTATTGTTTGTTGAAGTTTTTACTGATTGTTTGAAACTTGTTGCTGTTCGTCGTGCTATGATAAAGAATTTTGTAAATAAAGTACAAATTCTGAACTGATATTTTTGAAAATACCTGGTAAAAACTATTGTAATTAAGTCAGAGATGATACATTAGAAACTGCCATATAATATCAATAGTAATTGCTAGTTTAAAAAAAAGGAAGAGAAAAGAAAAATATAGCAAAAAAAAATTACAAAAGCAATTGTCGGGAAAAATTTAATAATAATCACGTCGCTATATATGGGACTATCTAACTAATTGAAGTATAGTATAAACTAATAACTACTATTAAAACTTCTTTGTGAAATTGATCAAAATATGGCAGCGCATGCAAGGGAGCTATTTGAGTGCATAGTTCACTGCAACACAATATTCTCAATTTAAATTCAAAATCGAAAATGCCACAAGTTATTCTTAACGAATTGAAATTTATCATAAATTATCATTCTTTAATTCTACCAATATAATTATATACACATATAACTTCACCCTGAACTGTACCTGCATGGTGGTACATGTAGGTACTTGAACACCGGAAAAAACAAATAATCTGAAAATTTTGTTTGGTTCAACGATTCGTTCTAATAAATCATTTGCAACTTTTTAATAAATTTCAAAACGGATCCCACATTAGCTGCGTAACTATTGACTCGCTTCCTAGGATAATCCGTCCAGCATTTGTTTACATTCAGCCACCACTTGTGTAAAGGATTATTGGTGAGGTTCTGCGCTGGCTGAACTGCGACACTCCAAAAAGGTCTTCGTCTAATCTCATGAACCTTAGAACACAGTTGACCGTAAAAATCCTCGTTCTCGATAGTAAAGAATGACCGCCACTCGTGGTATTTTCCCAACTCTGAAGAGTTAGATGATAACCTGGAACAGATGAATAAAGAATTTGCCACATTAGTAAGTAAACAGTGACTAAATAGCACATACTTCTAGAATTTGATAACATCAGCCGTTTTGCTTGAGTTCATTGATCGAAACGAACCCGCTTTCGTAAAAAGTCATTCATTCAATGATTGCCAATTGTGGAATACAAATTGTTCACCGATGTTTCAAAAACTGGAACATGGTGTGTATTAAGCCTAACATGTGTGAGGAAAGCATTCATATACAGTGCATTTGAAAAATAATCAATTGCACAAAAATTGATCTTTCAGGAGTTGAACAGACTAGCATAAATCTTAAGCAGCCTCAGAGCGAGCGATCGGATTTATATGGGCACGTAATGCATTGCAAAGAATGTAATACAATTGCTGTTGAACAATACATAATAATAATAATAATTGGCCCATTAGTAATAATACACCCAATTGGCAATAGACTGCAGGTATCACATGTAACAGTTATTTTATAGTAACACAGAAACTTGTAGACAAAAGGAATGACAGGAGGAATAGAGTTAATGTCCTTGTACAGAGGTTGTTTTAGCTTATAAATATTGATGCTGAATTGCTCACTTGATCAGCAAGGACGTTAGGTTGGCTGCACTATGTTCCCTGGCGTCGATGAAGGAATTACGTGGCAAAGTCCTGGTATAATTTGCTCCTCCGTAAACTACGGGGATGAGGCCTGCTTTCAGTGGCTCCCACACCTGGAATAAATAACATGACGGTAAGTAAAATGACTTGAAATCAAAATTATTACCAATACTATATAGTATTCAAGAACAGGAACCTGGCGGGAAAAGAGGAACCTGACGGGAAATCATTGGCAACTTGAACAAACTGGACAAAATTAGATGACTCCAAATCTTAACAAGTGAAGGTTAGTACAAAAGGGATGCGCATAGAAATCCATAATCAGGAACAGGTCTAAATTTGCCCTGTATTCATTTACCTGATCAGAAATATAATCAATGCAGAGATTATTTTCGAAGCTAAGGTAAAAAATATAGCGCATTGACAGGTACTGCCAGCAGCCGTGAGCTGGGCACACTTCAGTGCCGCATCGTCCGTAGACGTCGACTTGTAAGCCTGCCAGTTTCTTCCCCATTTTTTCTCTTCCTGAAATTGACCACAATGGATGATTATGCATGATTAGTCATAATAGGCTATTAATTACATGAACGAATTTGACGAGTAACATTTGTGAAATGAAATGCTGCTCCAAATAAATTTCTAATTACGGAATGAGCGCCGACATGAATTGAATTTGCATGAGTTACACAACTGCGTTGTTCACAGTGTCGCGCTATTTTCAGCGGAAGGCCAATGAGGTTTGGTTGATTCTAATGTAATTGTATTATAGATATGCATCTAAATTTACACATTATAAAATGGAAAATTTATGATACGCTAAAAATATGGAGGGAAATACGTTGGCTCCACATTTTCTCCACTTTCTCTGCTTGGGATTTTTCATCGAAATCGATTGTGAAGGCTGAAAAACTGAAATTAAACGCGCCTTGAACAAATTAATTGCCTGATCATCAAATGATTCTACCTGGCCAGCGAAGGTCTTGCAAACTAAAAGAGGGGCGATCAGCTGAGGAGATCAATTTTCATACGAGTAATAATTTAATAGCCACAAATAATAACTGAAAACCTCACCAGAATCCGTTACACACTCGGGTGGATACCAAGCCACGAGCTTCTTTTTGAGACCTTTGAGCAGGAATTTTTTCGTCGTCGAAACATCTGGAAGAAAAATTATTTCAGAATACTGCAAGGTCACGGCAGCTCCGTATTCTTTAATGGACGGAATTTGTTTACATTATATGACAATAAAACCATTATTTATGATATTATCTAAGGTTTACTCCGTTCGGAGCAAACCCTAGATAGCCGTCACTTAAATTTTTTAAGCTTCAAGCCAAGCCGGATGTCTCCTATATCTTATGTACGGAGAAGCGTGAAAAAATTATTTACATAAAAATTTCGTTACTGGCTTATTTGAAAAACGAACATATCACAATTAATTCATCACAAACACTACATTTAAACGTCGTCGCTACTTACGACTGGCCAGGGCGGCCACTCGGGGCGCTACGACAATATTTGAGCTTTGGGAGTACGTGGCAGTCCAATTAAAGAAGCCGAGCGAACCTGTGTTCCCTTCAGCCATCAAACTCTTGAGAGACCGCTTGCCTTTGAGATCATACACTCCTGGTGGCTGTAGATTGTACCACACGTATATTTGTTCCGAGGCCCGTTCGATAGGTACGTCATGAATATCGAAATTTTCACCGGTAAAAACAACTGCTTTCGCATCTCTGACAAATCTTCTGTCTGTTGAAAACACGCATTTCGCTTTGGCACTCATCGTCTCTGTAAGTTTTGAGATAGAAGCTAGATCGCTCTCATCTTCGCTGTAATTGTTAGTCCATAGCATGATCAATTTCGCATCCTTATTAGAACGCAGGGGATGCTCCACGTAGAATTTTGCTTCAAATTTTGTGTCGTACTCTTCAGGTTGGATCAGTTTCATGCGATTGCCAAGCAATGACACCGTTACATAAGTAGAGAATAATCCAAAAATTGAAATAAAAAGAACAACGCATTTTATAGTAAACCTTCGAGTAAAGCATGCATGGATGACTCTTTTTTCATACTCGCTACTCATTCTTTCAGTGCAGGCAACTTGAAAATAAATTGTGAATGTGAACTTGTGTCAGCAAACTTCATTTATCCTGGTAGCGGCAGAAAATACACAAATTGCACAAAAAAGGAAGAAATTATGCGGAACGCATTGAGGATAATTTACTTGGACACCAGCGTTATTAAGAATACTGATCTTATTATAATGCGTTATCAACTGAAACAAGTGGAATTTTGAGATGAGCTTGAAATTCAACTGAATCCGCAAAAAATTAGAAGTATTTTTTTCGTTTTTCAACAAACTTACAATTTTTATTTACGTAGGTAAATACTTTGCATCCCTGGTGACCTATTTATTACCTTCCTCCCTTCGAACCTGCAGACATGCTCTGCAGAGTGCCTGTCAGTTTGTAGCTTCTTCACGAAGAGAACCGACACACTGCCGAACCTCTCCTATACGGAGCCCACACTCAGGCACATTGTACTCACCGTGACTCAGCACAGCTCGGGCGCCCCCGGACCCGTTATATCCATGCCGCTCTCTCCTCGCGCGGCCACTGTGGGACAATAGAAGCAATGCTTATCACTGGGGGCAAACCGTCTACGGGTGACACCGTGCATATTTGTTGTTATTTATATTCAAATGTTTTTTTTTAATTATACGTTATCACATGAATTGAGCGACGTATTTCCGACACCAGTAATCTTAATTAAAAGAGCACTATTAGCTATTCCCGTTGATATAATTGTGGAAGATAGAAATTTCATTCCTTAATGAAATTATTGCATACAAACTGAAAAATTGGCATAAGTGTTGCATTATATATTTATGGCAAAGTTGAATAGCATTACTCCGTGAATTAGCTTGTGAAGTGTGTTTACCTATTGTAGATAATCTATTGGACTATCATTTGGCTGAAACTTTTATTTTGCTTCACGATCTATAAGAAGCCAATGAATATTTTCATGAACACTCAATAAAATTATCCAAGTAAGATATTGGGATCGAAATCTCGATTATATAAGAAAATAGTAAGAAATCTCGATTCTAAGCAGTAGTACATGTTAGATTTAAGATTCTTTACAATTAAGCAGAGGTTCCAAAAGATTGTTGGTCTATTAAACTGGAAATCATGCGCATTTTAAATCTGGAAAAGAATGACCTGTGGGCTCATTTTTGGGTTTTAAAAGATATTTTGAAGAAATTTCATAGCATTCGTGATTTAAAGCAACTGCGCTTTTTAGGCATACACATCAGCCTAAATTCCACTTTAATTCATGGATTACTTTAAACAAATCAAGAAACAGCAAAATTTTCTATTTTTTATTCATTCCTTTCTATGAAACAATTTTTAAGGTAATAGATTAATAAAAATTTTCATAACGAAGTATCGTTTCATGAATCTATTACTGGAGGAATGGGAAAATGTTCGCCCCATGATTTATAGTTTAGAATGGCCTCAGAAACCTCTCGAAGAAAACGAACTTTCAGTAAGAAAAAACGTGAAATTTTTATATAGGTATAACACTCTAAATGTGTGTGGTAATTCACATATGCAGCGAGTGTAAATATAAGAATATCAACAAAGTCACTTAAATAATGATACCATGAATATACTGGTTGAATCAGTGGCTGCAGACATACGGTGCTAAGGCTTCAAGACGTCGCGGATCTGGTATGACTTGGGGTGTTTCTATGGCGGTCCGCAGCTTCAAGGGTCTGGTGCTAAGTTTAGCTATGCATGTTTATTTTGAGCATTTCCTACAGCCTACAGGCCTAGTTTAAGAGTTAAATTTGTTGCCTACGGCTGCGCACCTTCAGACAGTTTACATATATGACCGGTGTGAGACATATTCGGTTTAGCAAATTGAGTCTTCGAGCGTAAGCCTCTCCAGAGTAGCAGAGTGAAGAACCTGTGGAAGATGTCTGGAACTTGGAGGAGTCTGGGTCCGGAGTACTATTCCGATTAACTCAAGTGGTTAAATAAAATTTTTGTACTTTGACTCTTGTCACTTTCCTCAATTTTAGTGCATAAAATCTCACTTAGTTCCCTTCAAGCAGTTGTTCACACGTAAGACCTTTCGACCCCCTGAGGTAATACGTACCTAAAGTGCGTTTAGGACACTAATCGAAAGCCATGCTGACAGCACTACCCTCGACGACTGCCACACGCCTCCCACCAGCGGCATCGAAAAGTTAATTGAGCTTCCGAAAGCTCGAACCAATGCCTAGCTCCACTCAATGCAGCGCCCAGTGCGCTAGAGCGACTAAAGGGAATGAGGCTTCAAGCACGCGCACACGGGCTTATGATTCCATTTAATGTTTTAAATGAAATTGAATGATAATTTTAATGTCACTTTAACGAACTTTACGAAATGTTTTTTACGCATAATTTACTCTTTATTACCGATGAATAACAGGAATATTGCGCGAACTCAAAAAATGATTACAGAGAAGTCGTTGATCAAACATTTAAATATTTAAAAATTGTTGATGTTGTCGCATAAATAGGCAAATTTTGCCTATCTAAGTTGAAGGTAGTTAAAGTTACATAAATTACGTTACAAGTGGTGTTAAGTATTATTGACATAATTTTTAATTATGCCTTTCTTTAATTTATTAAATATTAATATTATTTATTAAGTATTATTATTATTATTTAATTTATTAAGTATTAAAGGCATCATCTACGCATTGCCAACAAGGAAAAGGAAAAATCGTATTCCACGATAATTACCTTCATCAATGAATTTTTACTATTTAGGTTTTTTTCGTTGATGCAAAATTGGAATACCGAAATCTATCTGTGTACCTTGGGATATTAAAACCTTTCACTTTTTTTTTGCAATGGCTCTTGCAGAAACCTGTGCACCGAGGGTGTTTTTAGGAATTTGGAAGACTATAGGTATATCTTTTACAAGCTGATATACAGCTTGTATAAGACGACTCTGGGCGTCGTGATTAAAGTAATTGGTATTGTTATGGTTTCTTCTTTCACGTATAATACTCTACAGTATTTACAAGCTGTTAGAAAATCGAGGGGACCTGCGATTGTCTGTAATGTTTTCGTAGGATTAATTAATTTTTGGGAGCAACAGCGCCATTAAAGTTAATAGGATTTATGATTAGGTCGAAAACTTTTACTTGTGGACTGTGGTGGTAGCTAGGATTTTGCCATGTTGGCCAATTGCTGATTCTTAACTTATAATTTAGCGGGCAAACATAGATTTATGCAGAAATTCATATGTGGTGTAATTCAGCAGGAGCTTTTCTTTTATGCAAGTTTGATTGAAGACCAGAGTATGTTTTTTATTAACAATCGGTTTATTTGTTTTTTCTTTGAGCTATACGCTACAAATATACCATTGTACTTTTATCGGATTGCATTGGTGCAAATCTACCCACACATTGTACAGTTATAACATGGAAATTTAGGCACTCTCTTAAATCTTGAATTGTTCAGCAGGATCTACCAGACCTCAGTTCGTAATTCCGGTGTTCACAACGAGTTAAACTCTTCTGCTTTGATATGACTCTAATAGATCTTAATATAATAATTAGTCAGTCGTCAAGGATACAAAACTGATTTACACTAATTATTTCCTTTATTTCACTCAAATCTTCAAGCTCCCCAAAAGTTGACCATCGCATTTATTATCGTCGCTTTAAATGTTAAATTTTGCAATCGTAAAATTTTTTCGATTCGACGAAGACCTACTGGCGGTAAACTGGCTACGAAATCGCGCTGCACTCGAAAATTCGGAGCTCACAAATAAATATTGTTAAGCTTTTGTATACCTGCTGCACCAAAATATCTAACATAAATTCGACTCTACAAACTCAACAAATGCAATCAAATGAAATCTCACACATTCTGACATGTTTTGAACTTGAAGCTTCAAATTTAAAGAGAAACTATCGAACTCAAATTTGGCTAAATTTCATCAAACCATTATTATTAAGTGGAGTAAATATTGCTGCTTCTGACTTATACGAAAATGCGAAAAAGTGCTTATTTCGTATTCTGAGGGTAAATTCTGAATAAAGTGCTTTTATTCCAATGCTTGTGCACGGTAGCGGGGGATGCTGCATGCAGATGGTGGGCAGATGACTAGAGGTACGACAGAAGCAGGATGACGTATATAGCCCCAAATGCAAACCGGATCTTTTTTGGCTAAGGTCTTCATTATCCATTTATGGTAACTTGCCCGCTGAAGGGTTATGTACGAAGCCACCGTGACAATTTCTATCAAAAATTTTACCAACAGTGACAAGTTTCAAACCCCAAACTAGCTGCTCCAATCTTGGCGATCTTATAACAACTCGGCCATACGAGCAATTTGTTTAAATTTCATTTCGCAATTTTTCTGAATTTTTTATTTCGAGGCTTGCCCCGAGATGTTATTTTCTATTGAGGTCAGAGATTTATGCCCGGTGCCTTGAAAAATCTAGGCTCATGCTAGCCTGCTTATATTTTAAATTGACATGTACTTTTTGTCAATTTTCTCCAGGAAGGATTAATTGGAAGTCAAAGTTACTTGCTTCACCCGCAATTATAATGTTATAATTTAGGAGAAACATTCGAGAACGAAATTATTGAAAAGAATATGTGGAAACAGGACGTTGCATTATTCCAATGAAGAATGTACATTAACGTAATTACCATCACGCTTGTCTAAGAAATGTTTTGGAAGAGCAAGTAAAAAAGGAGCAAAAAGGCTAACAGCATTAAACCTTGACGAAAAGTTCTATTGTTCACTGTACGTGAAGAATAATCAAGTTAAGAACACCCAAAGACAAGAATCAAATAGAAAACCTGTATATACAATGAACGTTATTGCAAAAATAACGTTTAATATCAAAACCGACTTGTATAAGGCTTTTCTTACGTAGATTGCGTAAAGAATCGTCTGTTGTAAAGCTTACTTCTGAACACTCGAACATTCCAGGCCGCCATTAGTAATAAAGTAGTTAATTTTCAGCAAGGATCTTGTTCAAAAAGTGGTCAGGCCATTTTATTGTTCACTGCATGTTGAGATGAAACAAAATTAGTTAACTCTTTTCTAGTAGCATCATGACACAGTAAAAATCCTTGAAAACGAAATTATTCAAAGAACGAAATTGATTGTTTTTGACGTCAGCCGATGCCGCGAGATCTACACAATGCAGAGCAGAGCATTTCCGGCGTCACGGGCGAGTAAATTTCCCGCTTTCTCGATCAAGGATCTCACGTACGCAGTATTGCATAGGATCCTTCTCGACCACCGATCGAGTAACTGACAAGAAGGAAACATTTCAAGAAATGATCTAGGACGGAAAAAAGCTTGTTTGGGCAAGTTTACATGGGTGAACTGGTTTCTAAAGACTAATTTCAACAGAGGCGATAAATAAACAAAGTCTCAGGTATAATAGCATATTTTATTATTACTTATCATATTATATTTAATTTTAGTACAACAATTGATTTTTCTAAGATTTCTAACGAAAACGATGACTATCTCGGATGTAAAATTTGTCTTAATTTGTCGTGAAAAAATTACTGTTATTTGTCTTCTAACAAAATTTATTCCTGGTTGAAATAATAGCAGTTCATTCAACTTGTCAATGCCATTGAATGTCACTTAGTGTATTGCGTGCGAATGCGAGTTATCGGATAGGTTCCTGAAGCGGTAAAAATTTTTCGGTTGCTTGAATCCCCGGAATTCATGATTCTCAAAAAAAAAACAGCAATAGATTTCGTCCAGTAAACACTTCTGCCCCTAATGTCATGCGACAAATTTCACATATGAGACGCACATTGTACATGGAAATACGATTTAAAATATAATTTTAAAAATAATATTTTAGTTTTATAAAGTTCGGAGTGAACAATTGGAGTGTTTTCGATGCATCGGGTGGCCTGTGAAATGTCGTGTTTTTTACTACAAATCTGTGAAGGCGCTGCATTGTCGTGGCGCACACACTGCCGTGAGTGCCGCGGTTAACGCGCAGCAACCTCTTCATAGCAGCCGTTTGATTTGGTAAAGTTTTGTTTCTTCAAAGTTTTGATATGGTAAAGTTTTGTTTTCAAGTGATCCGTGACCGTAAACTCAGACCTTGCATTTGGGATAGTATACATTAGAACCTCCTGCCGACTAACTCTAAAATAGACTTTGTCATATTCTAGCAATTAAGAGAAAAGCAATTTTAAACAAGGTAAGGAAATTAAAATGAGCTAAGAAAAATTCAGAAAAGAAAAAAAAAATAATACGGATTCAAATAAACAAGTAATTATTATATGTTATGGCGATCATAACAACATGACAAATAGCTCATTGAACTACATGCCCATCAAAAAATGTTAAGTTTGATTTAGGCAATGCTTTCTGGCCGACGATCGGCCGCTGATTATTCAGTCGAGATTTTCAAAGATCAACTCTGGTGATTTATTAACGAGCTCTGGAATAGTAAGACGCTTTCCACAAAGCTCGAGTTGCCCTTGAAAATAGAACAAAATTATTGGTTTGAAGCCTTGGGGCAGCCGCAAACCGACGTCTCTTACGTCGTCAAATGGTGCTGGTGTCATGCAAAAAACATGTCATCTCGTTTTACCCGGACATGTACCAGTAAAATAATTTACAACATATTACGGTGCTCGCAAATTTCTTACTGATTTTTGGGGACGAAACAAGTTAAGGAATTTCGCCCGAGAAGAAGAAGACATTTACCCAAATTCGTATCTCAGATTGATAATATTTTTTCAATTTACTCGATTGGTATTGTTTTGACTCTCAGTGGGAGAGATCCGAGCAGCTGTTATTATGCTTAACTTAGAAAACAACTGATTTCAGATGAATGATTCTACTCCTGAATAAGTGTTGTAGTTTTGGTAGTATTCGGTTACTTGTAACAATTTTAAGTTTAAATCGGGTATCTAGTTGGCATGATAATCTTCATGGAAATTTTGCTGCCATCAGCGGACTCAAGTTGGGCCAGTAAAACAGGTGACTGAAGTTCATTCAGCGTTCACGCAAAACCAATTCAACGCCAGTATTAGGTAGAACGTGAATCTTGAACGCCAAGTTTTAGTTTTTAACTATTAGAACTGAACAAATAAAACTGATCGAACCGCACACACAATTTCACATCATGAAATACTTATTCAAGTCGGTGACGTGTCATGATGGCGGACTGTTTTTATAGAAGCTGTGTCGGCCGGAGCTGTTGTGACGTGTTCTATGCTCAGAGCTGCTGGGGATGTCGGGAGTGTTCGGCTCCAAGCATAAGGTAATTCCCCCTCCCGCAAACATTAAGATGTGCACGTAAGCGTACTTGATGTTTCGTTTTTTACTGCCGACGTATACAAATTTGTAGATATACTGCCCACTTTGGAAGCTCAGAACGAGTTAGGCCGTTCGTCATTCAGTGAAGCTCTAATGTAATTCCTACCTATGAACTAAACTTCTGATAAACGGCTACCCCGGCTGGGGAAAAGCGGTCGAGCGGAGGCGGATTTCCTCCTGTTCTAGTTCGGTGGGGAATTTTTGATAATAAATCAAGTGCCGAAGCGGTAGCTATATTCTATGAAAATTCAGTGAACCAAAAATCATTTCAAAACTCTAACGATGACCAGTAATGATTACTCGTGTTTTTTGAATGGTTTGTATGTATTATAGTATAATTTTTCAGCCTGAATCCTGTAAATACATCAACAAGCGATAAACTTTCATTTCATATGCATTTATAGTCTTGTATATGAAGCTGAGTTTCAAGGACAACAGTCAAAAAGTTTCCCCAAGCTTGAGATTCATGTTAACTTCATGAATTTGTTTAGCAGAAAAAGGAAATTTACAGCTAAGGAATAGAAGAAGCACTTCTGCGTATGCCGTGAATGATGTTTTACTTAGAAAATCCCTCACTGGTATCAGAAGCAGAAAACATTAAAGCAATTCTTCAGTTGAAACTGAGGGGAAGACGCAGCATGAAAATATTGCCAGAGTTCGCTGCGTGACTGCAGATTCTAAGCCGGCGATCGTATACTTTAGAGATGACCTCCGTGCCACGAAGCGGTGCGTTGGTGCTCATACTCGGCAATTATCTTAACCGAGATTCTCTCATGAGCTCAAAAAGGATTTGTGAGCGATGTCCAGCGTGTATTGTGCATTAAGAAATCTCATTGAGCTGTATGATTATATCCATAATACGAGTACTTCGTATCCAAGGTACTTGACATTTCATACTCAGCAAAAGCCTGCTTCAATTGCATTCGTTGGAAATGGACTTCAGCAAGTTTGGCATTTGTTAACCAACTAAAATTTACTGACAGAGAGATGGTTCGGTATATTAGATTGATCAGTGACAATTTCATGCATGATATATCCGACTTTCATGGCCGGCAGGATGAGATGATTCATAATTACTCGTTGCCGTCCATAAAAGTTAAATTAAAATCTTAATGAATACTCGTTGCGCTGAAATACATCGAATACTCATTCAGGTATCACGCGTTATTTTTAACAAATGTCATTACGTATCACGCAGCCGTCGCAATAGTCAGGCTTAAGAATCGTTAAACCTTGTTCCTAATTTTGTTTCTCTGAAATAACGCAATTATTCGCAAGAGAAGCTGTTCGATACAAAGGGTCTTTGTTATGTCAGTGCTCTGCTTGGTCTAGAAAGGGACTTTGACAAACTTGCTGAGTCATCGTTTGTGAAGTGAAGTCAAAATTATGATGTACATCGAAGCAGGTGATTAATGAAGCTTCTTTGTCGATAAATGAGAGTTTCTCAGTCGCCCTAGCTCACAGTAGATATTTTGTGGAATAAGAACCTTGTACTGTTTGTTATGGTAATTTGAAACCCGAATCGATGCTAAATTGATTCTATTGACCGGGTCATCAGCTCTGGAATGTCGACTAATTCTTGTTTTAGTTGAAGGTACAAGTTCTTGACCCTGGCATATCTGATGACATATTGTGAGAAAATAATGCTGGATTTTTTAAACATTTATTATTTTTACTCCTGTCGCATTTGTGTACCATTTTTACTTCAATATTTTAAATTGGTAGACTTTTAAAATTAAAAAAGTAACATACATGAATTTTTTATTTTGGATTAATTTCTTTTACGGATATACACCAACCAGCAGTAATCATCACCTTGCTATTATTTAATAATCTTTTCGGTGCTCATAGCTTTGAGCGTCACTTGCAGTGAAGTTATTTGCCAATGTAATGAGCCGGTGTCACCGTGCCATAAAGAGCACCTCTCTTATTAATGAGATACAGGAGTGTTAGCGAGCACAGCTCTCTATGATATTCTTGGAAGAATGTAATGAGAGCAACAGGAGCGTGCGTACCGCGTAGCTGGTAATGGCTTACTCCGCGCGCCTCTAGACTGCAGCATCACGCAACTCATGCAGTTCCAGAATGTGTTCGTTCTGAAGAGGCATACTAAATTATTATTCACACTATTTGCTTCACAATAAAGCCGAATATCACAAAATTTTAAATAATATTGAATTATAATACTTCTGTTATCACTATAATTTACTATAAATAAAGATTTAAAGATGTCCATCTAGCATTCTCGCTGTTAAATTATAAAATCCATATACCTCTGCATGTATACTCAAATAACTCTATGAGTCATGAACTTGCAGAATTCAAATTCATGTATACAGAAATTTCCAATGCAGAAAATATTAAATAACTTCGTTAATATTGGAATCGGAAGTAATGTTACTCCATTTACGGGAACGGAAATTAGCAACAATGTACGTATTTGTATGCTATTATTTTGTGAGGGAGAGGACCACGGAGAGGACGCGCAGGCACAAATAAACTGGAAACCGGTCCAAGCCACGAGGAAAATCGATTGTATTTTTTATTTAAAATATTATAAGCGAAAGTTTGAATGTTCAGAGGAAAGTTCGAGTGTGGTGCATCCGTATATTTACGTTCAAAACGCATGCATGTAAACAGTTACGGAAATTTTCAATTCGCACCTGAATTAGACAACTGACCTGATCTTACTTGATCTTCAGAAATTGCCATATTTAAATGAATTAAGTAGTGGAAGACAAATTCGAATCAACCTATTAGAAAATAAAAATTTTCTGATTCTAATTTTTATTGTAAATAATACATTTTACACTTGTATGATCTGAAAATGGTTTAATGATTTGAAAGATAGATATTTATTTAATTTTACTGAAAATGACTGCAGTTAGTGTTTACAGTATTTTTATTTACGCGATCACGTTGGTCTGCGTAACTCAACGATATACAGGGGCCTCCTAAACCTACGCACGATGCAATTTAACACGAGACGATCGAAAGTCCCGTTGAAGCGACATTTTGTTAAGACGCAAATAAAAAGTGCGAAAATTGCAAATAGCAAGTACAATTTGAATGATATTCTTTACAACCAAAAATTTAAATTGCGGTGCTTTCATATATGAAAAAATATTTAATCTGAAAACGACATATATAGTAATAGAATAGAAGTGTCGGCGCTGAAGAAATAGGCCCATGTCCTTTTGCCGATTCTTGAACTTTTCGTGACTTGATTCACAAGGGGTTTCCCGTTAATTGAAATTAATTGAATGTGGATAGAACATTTGAGAATTAAAATAATAATTGGCCAGTTGTAATCGTAACGAATATTTCTGCGTTTTTTGTTATTATTACAATAATTTGAAAGTATAAGACAATTTAGCTGCATGAAGCGTCTGCTTCGGTACCGATTAAATTTTTAAATTAAAAAATTTTACTATTTCCTGATCGTCGGGAAAACTGAATTTTGAAGAGCAGATTTCGCGAAGCATGCTGTGGTAATAAAAGCCTCATTTCTGTATGGCTGAATGTTCAGATTGAGATGTAGATCGTACGTTATATGATCTGGCTTAAAACTTCCTATCAGTATCAATGCTTCTGTCGAGCTCTAAGATCACCACCACTGCTGTAATGTAAATTCCATGTACATTACTGACCTAATATCTGCTGTAATGTTGCTTCTGTTGTTTGTTATGTTCGTGTTGTGTTTTGTTAATTAGTATTTGATGTCAGTTACTCTGATTTCAGGTAACTGGACATTTGTTCGAATAAAGCTTGGATTGCCAAGTCTTCTTTATTCTACGACACATGCGTCAAGTACTAGTATATCAGCCAAAACAAGCAGTCGGCAATGAGGCACGAAAATAACTTGACCAGAGAAGAGATAAATAAATATTTGTATATATTGGTAAATTAATGAATACGGTATATTTTGCAGTATTAGAGTGTGTGTTTTTAGGGGGTATTTATGCGAGGATGTCTTTACTCAAGAAGGTTAGATGACGCCGTTTATTTGTAATGATGATCAATCAATAATACTTGCTGTCGTTTACGAAGAAACAACATAGGATTGTTGTTATTTTGTTTTTCTTATCGCTGCTGTTAGCTGTGTTTAATTTAATTTTTACGATATATTCAACGTCATTCGAAAGATTTCTTTACAACGATGCATATAATAGCGCAACTAAGGGAGCTGTAACTTTCCTTCAAAGAAAGCTGTACCAGACGTAGCATATTGACTAGTTTTTCGACAAAGTATTAGGGAAAAAACGGAGCCTGTACAGTAGTTTTGCATTACAGTACTTTTGTAAGGAAACAAAATAGTACTTAAAAGTAATATTGAATTGTTATGGAAAAGTCTAAAATTACACGCATTTTAAGCTGATCACTTATAAACGGATTAATGGCTAAAATTCGACGATAATAGCCGATTCCCTGCATGCAATATAACTCTTTGAGGTTGGGTAAGCTATCATTCTTATATTTTATCAGCGAAATAATTGTGAATTAACTCAAAAGAGGGACGACCACACTAAAATCACAAGCTCCAATTAAACTAGAAGTCTTTCATATATACAGCGATTTTTGTAAATTTCTCTCATATTGAGAAAAAACATATCGAATTTAGAAATCAAAATGTGATTTCATATCGAATTTAAGTTAAATAATAAATTCAAATTAAAGTTATAATTTAAATTAAATAAATCAAATAATTTTAAATAATTTGATTCACATCGAATATTAAAAATTGATAAGTCTCCTCATCCATTGAAAATATTATTTATTAAAAAAATACTTGTGCCGTTAAACTATAGATTGTCTCTGTAGAAATCTTTTCTGCGCAACAGACGAGGTGAATATTAATTAGTTCTTGTATCATCGCTATGTAAGAGATAAAACTTTTTTCACTGGATCGGTTAGTTCACCGTTTATTGTCGAAAGAATCGAAACCGAACATGACTCGGATAAGTTTGACAGCAAAAGCATAAGCCTAAATATATCTGTCATAATTTGCATTATCTATGGTAAAAGCAACTACACAATTAAAATAATTTTCATATTCATACAGTGACCGAAAACCGTCATGATGATGCCTATTTTGTGCTGATCCACAGCTATGCCATAACGATGAGTTGCTAGCTACCGGGAATACTACCAGCGCAAATTAATGTTTTGACAGTCAATAGCTAAAATAAAAGATAACGCAAATAACATGAATGCCATGTCCTACATAAAGAGGCTGGTCTTGGGCAGGATGGTGGGGTCAATTGGAAAAAAATATAAAGTACCGCTGTCGTTCAATGAAATGCTTGCGCCTTTAAAGACGGTATTGTGAATTGCTAAATAGATGCACATCAGAGAAAGCAGAGATTTTGTTAATTGATGTGAGTTAAATAATGCAGGCAAGATTTGAATTTTGATCGATTGCATTGAAAGTATACAGACGCAAAATGAAATAGACACAAAAGGATATAGGTATAAAATTTTATGAAAATGAGATATAGATTTGTTTTAATTATCGTGAACATCAATTGTTGAATACAGGTAATTCCAACTGTTATTTCACACATTGTAAGGTGTATATACTCCTACACTAATTAATCGTTTATTAAAATACATTTTACGGGACTCTCTATTTTTTAAGCTTACAGATATCCGTTTTTCAGTCATTTTTGTATAACTTGAGTGGACTTATGAGTACCTAAATGCGGAGTGCCTTAGAAATTTCAGCTCATGTAAGGAGCATATATGAGAGAAACGGTCTTCTTAAATCGTCATTCTGAGTCACGACAGCAGCCACGCAAAGAGCAGCAAGTCGGCAATAGGAGCAGAGCTTACGCTGGGGGCATGTGGCCATCATTGCTCACTAGAGCTGATCATGATGAAGCTTATAGATAAATTCT